>NW_019734378.1:1138-43443 GCF_002891405.2 Cryptotermes secundus
TGCTAGCTTTGAGTTGCTACCTTGCTAGCTTGACGTTGCTAGGTTTAAAACTTTGCATTGCTAGCTTGCTAGCTTTGCGATGCTAGACGGCAGATTCCTCGATTTGCGTTGCACTCTTGCTATCTTTATTTTGCTATCTTGCTAGATTTATTTTGCTATCTTGCTAGATTTGCTTTCCTAGCTTTCTAGCTTTGCGTTTCTAGTTTGCTAGATTTGCGTTGCTAGCTTGCTAACTTTGCGTTGCAAGCTTGCTAGATTTGTGTTGCTAGCTTGCTAGCTTTGTGTTGCTAGCTTGCTAGCTTTGAGTTGTTAGCTTGCTCGCTTTGCGTTATTAGCTTGCTAACTTTCCGTTGCTAGCTTGCCAGCTTGCTAGATATGCATTGCTAGCTTGCTGGTTTTGCGTTGCTTTCTTGCCTTTTTTCGTAGTTGCTTGCCAGCTTTGCGTTGCTTAGTTTTTCGTTCTAGCTTGATAGATTTGCGTTGCTAGCTTGCTATCTTTGCCTTGATAGCTTGCGAGCTTTGGGTTCCTAGTTTGCTATCTTTGCGTTGGTAGCTTGCCATCTTTGCATTTCTAGCTTGCCAGCAATGCGTTTTTAACTTGCCAGGTTTGCGTTGATAGCTTGCCAGATTGTGTTGCTATTATGCCAGCATTGCGTTGCTAGCTTGCTAGCTTTTCATTGCTAACTCGCGTTGCTAGATTCCAAGCTTTGAGTTGATAGCTTGTTAGCTTTGCCTTGGTAGCTTGCTAGATTTGAGTTGCTATCTTCCTAGCTTGCTATAGTTTCGTTGCTAGCTTGCTATATTCGCCTTGCTAGCTTGCTAGCTTTTCATTGCTAACTCGCGTTGCTAGATTCCAAGCTTTGAGTTGATAGCTTGTTAGCTATGCGTTGTTAGCTTGTCAGCTTTGCTTTGATACCGTGCCAGCTGTGCCTTGTGAGCTTGCAGGAGTGCGTTGTTAGCTTGCTAAGTTTGCGTTGATAACTTGCCAGTTTGCGTTGCTAGCTTGCTAGCTTTGCGTTTCTTGCTTTCTTGCTTTGAGTTTATTGCTTGATAGCTTTCGTTGCTAACTTGCTAGATTTGCGTTGCTAGCTTGCTAGCATTGTGTTGCTAGCTTGCTAGCTTTGTGTTGCTAGCTTGCTAGTTTTGCGTTGCTAGCTTGCTTGTTTTCGTTCCTAGCTTGCTAGTTTTGCGTTGTGTGTTTGTTTGCTTGCTTTCTTTGCGTTCATTGCTTGCTAGCTTTCTTTGCTAGCTAGGTAGCTTTTTCGTTCCTTGCTTGATAGGTTTGCGTTGCTTGCTTGCTTGCTTACTTGTTTGCGTTTCTTGCCTTCTAGATTTCGTTGCTCGCTTGCTAGCATTGCGTTGCTAGCTTGATAGATATTAGTTGCTAGCTTGCTAGCATTGCGTTGCTAGCTTGCTAGCTTTGCTTTCTTACCTTGTTAAATTGGCTTTGGTAGCTTGTTAACTTTGAGTTGCTAGCTTGCTAGATTGCTAGGTGTGCGTTGCTAGCTTGCTAAACTCTTCGTTGCTAGCTTGCTAGATTTTCGTTGCATGCTTGCTTTCTTGCTTTCTGTTTCTTGCTTGCTAGCTTTCGTTCTTAACTTGCTAGCTTTTCGTTGCTTGCATGCTAGCTTTGCGTTGCCGGCTTGCTAACACTGCGTTGCTAGCTTGCTAGTTTTGCGTTGCTACCTTGCTAGCTTGGCGTTGCTAGCTTGCTATCTTTGCGTTACTAGCTTGGTAGCTATTCGTAGCTAGCTTTTAAATTTGCGTAGTTGGCTTGCTGGCTTTGCGTTCATTGCTTGCTCTTTTTGCTTTGCTAACTTGCTAGCTTTGCGTTGCTAGCTTCCTAGCTTCCCGTTACTAAATTGCTAGATATGAGTTTCTAGCTTGCCAGTTTTGGTTGCTAGCTTGCCAGTTTTGCGTTGCTATCTTGCCAGTTTTCTTTGCTACTTTGCCAGCTTTGCGTTGCTAGCTTGCTAGATTTGCGTGGCTTGATTGCTAGCTTTGCTTTGCTACCTTGCAGGCTTTCCGTTCGTAGCTTGCTAGCTTTGAATTGCTAGCTTGCTAGCTTTGCTTTGCTAGCTTTCTAGTTTGCGTTCTATCTTGCTAGCTTTGCGTTCAAGCATGCTAGCTATGCGTTGCTAGCTAACTATCTTTGCCTTGGTGGCTTGCTAGTTTTGAGTTGAAATATTCCTAGCATTGCGTTTCTAGCTTGCGAAATTTGCCTTGTTAGCTTGCTAGCATTGCGTTGCTAGTTTGATAGCTTTGCGTTTCTAGCTTGCCAGCTTTGCTTAGCTAGCTAGCCAGCTGTGGGTTGAGAGCTTGCCTGGTGTGCGTTGCTAGCTTGACAGCTTTGCGTTGCTATCTTGCTACATTAGCGTTGCTTGCTTGCTTTGCGTTTTTACTTCTTAAGTTTCGTTGCTAGTTTGCTAGCTTTGCGTTGCTTTCTTGCTAGCTTTGCGTTGCTAGCTTGATAGCTTTTGGTTTTGTTACTTTGCAAGCTTTGCGTTACTAGCTTGTTATCTTTGCGTTGCTAGCTTCTTACCTTTGCGTTGCTATCATGCTTGCTTTGCGTTCCTAGCTTGCTAGCTTTGAGATTCTGGCTAGGTACCTTTCCTGTTTCTATCTTGTTTCCTTTGCGTTGCTGCCTCCTAGATTTGCGTTGCTGTCATGCTAGCTTTGCGTTGCTAAATTCCTAGCTCTCCGTTGCTACTTAGATAGCTTTGATTTGTTAGCTTGCTAGTTTGCTTTGCTTGCTTTCTTGCTTGTTTGCGTTCATCGCTTGCTAGATTTCGTTGCTATCTTCCTAGTTTTGTGTAGCTAGATAGCGAGGTTTTGTTTATAGCTTGCTAGCTTTGCGTTTCTACCTTGCTAGCTTGTCGTTGCTAGATTGATAGCGTTGCGATGCTAGCATGCTAGATTGCTCACTTTGCGTTGCTGGCTTGTTAGGTTTGCTTTGCTATCTTGCTAGAATTTCGTCCCTAGCTTGCTAGATTTGCGTTGCTATCTTGCCATCTTTGCGTTGCTACTTTGCTAGATTTGCGATGCTAGCTTGCTTTATTGCTAGTTTTGCGTTGATATCTTGCTAGCTTTTTTTTTGTGCGTTTCTAGATTGCCAGCTGTGCTTTGCTAGCTTGCCAGCTCTGCTTTTCTAGCTTGCCAGCTTTGCTTTTCTAGCTTGCTAGCTTTGGTTGCTAGCTAGCTAGCTTTGCGTTGCTAGCTTGCTATATTTGCATGGATAGCTTGCTAGCTTTGCGTTTTAACTTGTTAGCTTTCCGTTTCTAGCTTCATAGCTTTGGGTTGCTAGCTTCCTAGCTTTGCGTTGTTTGCTTTGCGTTTATTGCTTGCTAGATTTAGTTTCTAGCTTGCTAGATTTGCGTTGCTAGCTTGCCATCTTTGCGTTGCTACTTTGCTAGGTTTGCGATGCTAGCTTGCTTTATTGCTAGCTTTGCGTTGATATCTTGCTAGCTTTTCTTTGTATCTGCTAGGTTTGCGTTGCTAGCTTGCTAGCTTTGCGTTGCTAACTTTCTAGATATGCGTTGCTAGCTTGCTAGCTTTCCGTTGCTAGCTTGCCAGCTTGCAAGCTATGAATTGCTTGCTTGATAATTTTGCGTTGCTAACTTGCCAGTTTGGGTTTCTTGCTTGCCAGAATTGCGCGGCTAGCTAGCTTTGCGATCTACCTTGATAGATGTGCGTTGCTAGCTAGCCAGCTGTGTTTGCTAGCTTGCCAGATTTGTGTTTCTAGATTTGCAAGAAGTGCGATTCTAGATTGCCAGCTGTGCTTTGCTAGCTTGCCAGCTCTGCTTTTCTAGCTTGCCAGCTTTGCTTTTCTAGCTTGCTAGCTTTGGTTGCTAGCTAGCTAGCTTTGCGTTGCTAGCTTGCTATATTTGCATGGATAGCTTGCTAGCTTTGCGTTTTAACTTGTTAGCTTTCCGTTTCTGGCTTCATAGCTTTGGGTTGCTAGCTTCCTAGCTTTGCGTTGTTTGCTTTGCATTTATTGCTTGCTAGATTTAGTTTCTAGCTTGCTAGATTTGCGTTGCTAGCTTGCTAGCTTTGCTTTGTTATCTTGCAACATTTGAATTGTGAGCTAGCTAGCATTGCGTTGCTAACTGGCTAAATTGCGTTGCCACCTTGTTAGCTTTGCGCTGCTAACTTGCTAGATATTCGTTGCAAGCTTGCCAGCTTTGTATTGCTATCTCTCTAGATTTGCGTGGCTAGCTTGCTAGCTTTGCTTTGCTTCCTTGCTAGCTTTCCGTTCCTATCTTGCTAGCTTTGATTTGCTAGCTTGCCAGCTTTGCGTTGCTATCTTTCTAGATTTGCGTTACTATCTTCCTAGATTTGCGTTCTAGCTTGCTAGCTATGAGTTCCTAGATTTCTATCTTTTTCTTTGGTAGCTTGCTAACTTTGAGTTGTTATCTTCCTAGCTTTGCGTTGCTAGCTTGCGAACTTTGCCTTGCTAGCTTGCTAGCTTTGCGTTCCTTGCTTGCTAGATTTGCGTTGCTAGCTTCCTAGCTTTGCGTTGCTAGCTTGCTAGCTTTGAGTCTCTAGCTTGCCAGCTTTGCTTTCTTAGCTTGCCAGATGTGGATTGTGAACTTGCCAGGTGTGCGTTGCTTGCTTGCTGGTTTTTCTTTTCTTGCCTGTTAGATTTCGTTGCTAGCTTGCTAGCATTGCGTTGCTACCTTGTTAGCTTTGCGTTCCTACCTTGCTAGCTCTCCGTTTCTAGCTTGCTAGCTTTGCGTTGCTCTCTTGCTAGCTTTGCGCTGCTAGCTTACTAGATTGCTAGGTTTGCGTCGCTAGTTTGCTAGCTTTGCGTTGCTTCCTTGCTAGCTTTGCGTTGCTAACTTGCTAGATTTTTGCGTTTCTAGCTTTCTATATTTCGTTGCTAGCTTGGTAGTTTTGCGTTGCTAGCTTGTTAGCTTTGCGTTGCTAGCTTGTTAATTTCCGTTGCTATCTTGCTTGCTTCGCTTTTCGACCTTGCTAGATTAGCGTGGCAAGCTTGCTAGATTTGCTTTGCTATTTTGCCAGCTTTCCGTTGCTAGCTAGATAGCTTTGAGTTGCTTGATGGCTAGATTTCTTTGCTTGCTTGCTTGCTTGTATGCGTTTCTTACCTGCTAGATTTCGTTGATAGCTTCCTAGCTTTGCGTTTCTATCTTCCTAGATATGCGTTGCTAGCTTGCTAGCTTTTCGTTGCTAACTTGCTAGCTTTGCGTTGCTAGCTTGCTAGCTTTGCGATGCTATCTTGCTAGATTTCTCAATTTGCGTTTATATCTTGCTAGTTTTGCGTTGCTATCTTGCTAGATTTGCATTGCTAGCTTGCTAGATTTGCGTTACTAGCGTGCTAGATTTGCGTGGCTAGCTTGCTAGCTTTGCGTATCTACCTTGCAAGCTTTCCGTTGCTAGCTTGCTAGCTTTGCGTTGCTAATTTGCTTGCTTGCTTTGCGTTTATTGCTTGCTAGTTTTCGTTGCTAGCTTGCTAGATTTTCTTTGCTAGCTTGATAGGTTTGCGTTGCTTGCTTGCTTATTTGCTTTTCTTTCCTGTTAGCTTTCGTTGCTAGCTTGCTAGCAAAGCGTTGCTAGCTTGCTAGCTTTGGGTTGCTAGCTTGCTAGCATTGCGTTGGTAACTTGCTAGCTTTGCGTTCCTACCTTGCTAACTTGGCTTTGGTAGCTTGTTAACTTTGCGTTGATAGCTTGTTAGGTTGCTAGGTTTGCGTTGCTAGCTTGCTAGAATTTTTCCTGCTAGCTTGCTAGCTTTGCGTTGCTTGCTTTTTTCTTTTTTTTCATGCTTGCTAGTTTTCGTTTTTAACTTGCTAGCTTTGCGTTGCTTGCTTGCTAGCTTTGCGTTGCCGGCTTGCTAACATTGCGTTGCTAGCTTGCAAGCTTTGCGTTGCTACCTTGCTAGTTTGGCGTTGCTAGCTTGATTGCTTTGAGTTGCTAGCTTGCTGGCTTTGCGTTTCAAGCTTGCTACTTTTTCGTTGCTAATTTGGTAGCTTTGCTTTGCTAGCTTGCTAGCATTGCGTTCTATCATGCTTGCTTTGCGTTCCTTGCTTGCTATTTTTGCGTTTCTATCTTGTTAGATTTGCGTTGCTAGCTTGCTAGCTTCCCGTTACTAACTTGCTAGATATGCGTTTCTAGTTTGCCAGCTTTGCCTTGCTAGTATGCCAGCAATGTGTTGCTATCTTACCAGCATTGCGTTGTTTTGCTTGCCAGTTTCGTTGCTACTTTGCCAGCTTTGCTTTGCTAGCTTGCTAGATTTGCGTATCTAGCTTGCTAACTTTGCTTTGTTACCTTGCTACCTTGCGTTCTTAGCTTCCTAGCTATGAGTTGCTAGCATGCTAGCTTTGCGTTGCTAGCTTTCTAGCTTTGCATTGCTATCTTGCTAGCTTTGCGTCCTGGCATGCTAGCTATACGTTGCTTGCTTGCTATATTTGCCTTGGTAGCTTGCTAGCTTTGAGTTCTTATCTTCCTAGTTTTGAGTTTCAAGCTTGCCAGCTTGCGTTGCTAGCTTGCCAGCTTTGCGTTGCTAGCTTGCTAGCTTTGCGTTTCTAGTTTACTAGTTTTGCGTGGCTATCTTGCTAGCTTTGTGTTTCTTCCTTGATAGCTTTCAGTTTCTAGCTTGTTAGATTTGCGTTGCCATCTTGCTACTTTTGCGTTGCTTGCTTGCTTCGGGTTTGTCTTGTTAGCTTTCGTTGCTATTTTTCTAAATTTACGTAACTATCTTGCTTCTTTGCGTTGCTAGCTTATTAGATTTCTAGGTTTGCGTCGCTAGCTTGCTAATTTTGCGTTGCTTTCTTGCTAGCTTTGGTTGTTATCTTGCTAGGTTTTTGCTTTGTTAGTTTTCTAACTTAGCGTTCCTAACTTGGTAGCTTTGCGTTGCTAGCTTTTTACTTTTGCGTTGCTATCATGCTTGCTTTGCGTTGCTAGTTTGCTAGCTTTGAGTTTGTAGCGTGGTAGTTTTGCGTTGCTAGCTTGTTAGCTTTACGTTTCTATCTTCCTTCCTTTGAGTTACTACCATGATAGATATGCGTGGCTAGCTTGTTAGCTTTGAGTTGCTACCTTGTTATCTTTCCGTTGCTAGTTAGATAGCTTTGAGTTGCTAGCTTGCTAGTTTGCTTTGCTTGCATGCTTACTTGTTTGTGTTTCTTGCTTGCAAGCTTTCGTTGCTAGCTTCCTAGTTTTTTGTTGCTAGATAGCTAGCTTTGTGTTCCTAGCTTGCTAGCTTTGCGTTTCTACCTTGCTATCTTGTCGTTGCTAGCTTGATAGCTTTGCGTTGCTAGCTTGCGAGCTTTGCGATGCTAGCATGCTAAATGGCTCGATTTGCGTTGCTAGCTTGCTAAGTGTGCGTTGCTAACTTGTAGATTTTCGTTGCTAGCTTGCTTGTTTTGAGTTGCTAGCTTCCTAACTTTTGCGTTGCTAGCTTGCTAGCTTTGAGTTTCTAGCTTGCCAGCTTTCCTTTGCTAGCTTGCCAGATGTGGATTGTGAGCTTGCCAGGTGTTCGTTGCTAGCTTGCCAGCTTTGCGTTGCTAGCTTGGCAGATTTTCCTTGCTAGCTTGCTAGCATTGCGTTGTTAGCTTACTAGATTTGCGTGCCTAGCTTGCTAGTTTGCGTTGCTACCTTGCCTGCTTTCCGTTTCTAGCTTGCTAGCTTTTCGTTGCAAGCTTGCTTGCTTTGCATTGCTTGCTTGCTTTGCTTTTTGCTGTTAATTTTCGTTGCTAATTTGCTAGATTTGCGTTGCTATCTTGCTAGCTTTGCGTTGCTAGCTTACTAGATTGCTAGGTTTGCGTCGCTAGCTTGCTAGCTTTGTGTTGATTCCTTGCTAGCTTTGCGTTGCTATCTTGCTTGCTTTGTGCGTTGCTAGCATTCTATATTTCATTGCTACCTTGGTAGCTTTCGTTGCTAGCTTGTTAGCTTTGCGTTGCTAGCTTGTTAGCTTTCCGTTGCTATCTTGCTTGCTTTGCTTTGCTACCTTGCTACATTAGCGTGGCTAGCTTGCTAGCTTTGTGTTGCTAAATGGCCAGCTTTCCGTTGCTAGCTAGATAGATTTGAGTTGCTAGCTTGCTAGTTTTCTTTGCTTGCTTGCTTGCTTGTTTGAATTTCTTACCTGCTAGATTTCGTTGCAATCTTTCTAGATATGCGTTGCTAGCTTGCTAGCTTTGCGATGCTAGCTTGCTAGATTTCTATATTTGCGTTTATATCTTGCTAGTTTTGCGTTTCTATCTTGCTAGATTTGCGTTGCTAGCTTGCTAGATTTGCGTTATTAGCTTGCTAGATTTGCGTGGCTAGCTTGCTAGCCTTGCGTATCTACCTTGCAAGCTTTCCGTTGCTGGCTTGCTAGCTTTGCGTTGCTTATTTGCTTGCTTGCTTTGCGTTTATTTCTTTTAGTTTTCGTTGCTAGCTTGCTAGTCTTTTCTTTGCTAGCTTGCTAGCTTTGTGTTGCTTATTTGCTTGCTTTGCGTTCATTGCTTGCTAGTTTTCGTTGCCAGCTTGGTAGCTTTTTCGTTCCTAGCTTGATAGGTTTGCGTTGCTTGCTTGCTGGTTTTGCTTTTCTTGCCTGTTAGATTTCGTTGCTAGCTTGCTAGCAATGCGTTGCTAACTTGCTAGCTTTGGGTTGCTAGCTTGCTAGCATTGCGTTGCTAGCTTGCTAGCTTTGCATTCCTACCTTGCTACCTTGGTTTGGTAACTTGTTAACTTTGCGTTGATAGCTGGCTAAATTGCTAGGTTTGCGTTGCTAGCATGCTAGATTTTTTATTTCTAGCTTGCTAGCTTTGCGTTGCTTGCTTGCTTTCTTTTTTCCGTTTTTTCTTGCTAGTTTCCGCTGTTAACTTGCTAGTTTTGCGTTGCTAGAATGCTAGCTTTGCGTTGCTACCTTGCTAGCTTGGCGTTGCTAGCTTGCTAGCTTTGCGTTGCTAGCTTGGTAGCTTTGCGTAGCTAACTTTTTAGATTTGCGTTGCTAGCTTGATGGCTTTGCGTTGCTATCTTGCTAGCTTTGGTCCTATGATGCTAGCTATGCGTTCCTAACTTGTTATCTTTGCCTTGGAAGATTGCTAGCTTTGCGTTGCTAGCTTGCTTGATTTGCGCGTCTAGCTTGCTAACTTTGCTTTGTTACCTTGCCAGCTTTCCGTTCCTAGCTTCCTATCTTTGATTTGCTAGCTTGCTAGCTTTTCCTTGCTAGCTTCCTAGCTTTGCATTGATATCTTGCTAGAATTGCGTCCTATCATGCTAGCTATGCGTTGCTAGCTTGCTATCTATGCCTTGGTAGCTTGCTAGCTTTGAGTTGCTATCTTCCTAGCTATGAGTTTCTAGCTTGCCAGCTTGCGTTGTTTGCTTGCCAGCTTTGCGTTGTTTGCTTGCTTTCTTTGCGTTGCTAGCTTACTAGATTTGCGTGTCTGGCTTGCTAGCTTTGCGTTGCTTATTTGCTTGCTTGCTTTGCGTTTATTTCTTTTAGTTTTCGTTGCTAGCTTGCTAGTCTTTTCTTTGCTAGCTTGCTAGCTTTGTATTGCTTATTTGCTTGCTTTGCGTTCATTGCTTGCTAGTTTTCGTTGCTAGCTTGGTAGCTTTTTCGTTCCTAGCTTGATAGGTTTGCGTTGCTTGCTTGCTGGTTTTGCTTTTCTTGCCTGTTAGATTTCGTTGCTAGCTTGCTAGCAATGCGTTGCTAGCTTACTAGCTTTGGGTTGCTAGCTTGCTAGCATTGCGTTGCTAGCTTGCTAGCTTTGCATTCCTACCTTGCTACCTTGGTTTGGTAACTTGTTAACTTTGCGTTGATAGCTTGCTAGATTGCTAGGTTTGCGTTGCTAGCTTGCTAGATTTTTGTTTCTAGCTTGCTAGCTTTGCGTTGCTTGCTTGCTTTCTTTTTTCCGTTTTTTCTTGCTATTTTCCGCTGTTAACTTGCTAGTTTTGCGTTGCTAGAATGCTAGCTTTGCGTTGCTACCTTGCTAGCTTGGCGTTGCTAGCTTGCTAGCTTTGCGTTGCTAGCTTGGTAGCTTTGCGTAGCTAACTTTTTAGATTTGCGTTGCTAGCTTGATGGCTTTGCGTTGCTATCTTGCTAGCTTTGGTCCTATGATGTTAGCTATGCGTTCCTAACTTGCTATCTTTGCCTTGGAAGATTGCTAGCTTTGCGTTGCTAGCTTGCTTGATTTGCGCGTCTAGCTTGCTAACTTTGCTTTGTTACCTTGCCAGCTTTCCGTTCCTAGCTTCCTATCTTTGATTTGCTAGCTTGCTAGCTTTGCCTTGCTAGCTTTCTAGCTTTGCATTGCTATCTTGCTAGAAGTGCGTCCTATCATGCTAGCTATGCGTTGCTAGCTTGCTATCTATGCCTTGGTAGCTTGCTAGCTTTGAGTTGCTATCTTCCTAGCTATGAGTTTCTAGCTTGCCAGCTTGCGTTGTTTGCTTGCCAGCTTTGCGTTGTTTGCTTGCTTTCTTTGCGTTGCTAGCTTACTAGATTTGCGTGTCTGGCTTGCTAGCTTTGCGTTGTTACCTTGCTAGCTTTCAGTTTCTAGCTTGCTAGATTTGCGTTGCCATGTTGCTACCTTTGCGTTGCTTGCTTGCATTGGTTTTTTGCTTGTTAGCTTTCGTTGCTAGTTTGCTAGATTTGCGTTGCTATCTTGCTTGTTTGCCTTTCTAGCTTATTAGATTGCTAGGTTTTCGTCGCTAGCCTGCTAATTTTGCGTTGCTATCTTCCTGTTTTTGCTTTGCTAATTTGCTAGATTAGCGTTGCTAGCTTGGTAGCTTTGCGTTACTAGCATTTTACCTTTGCGTTGCTATCATGCTTGCTTTGCGTTGCTAGTTTGCTAGATTTGAGTTGCTAGCTTGGTAGCTTTGCGTTGCTAGCTTGTTAGCTTTACGTTGCTATCATCCTTTCTTTGCGTTACTACCATGCTAGATATGCGTGGCTAGCTTGCCTGCTTTGAGTTGCTACCATGCTATCTTTCCGTTGCTAGCTACATAGCTTTGAGTTGGAAGCTTGATACTTTGCTTTGCTTGCTTGTTTTCTTGTTTGTGTTTATTGCTTGCAAATATTCGTTGCTAGCTTCCTAGTTCTGTGTTGCTAGATAGCTAGTTTTGTGTTTCTAGCTTGCTAGATTTGCGTTGCTACCTTGCTAGCTTGACGTTGTTAGCTTGATAGCTTTGCGTTGCTAGCTTGCTAGCTTTCCATTCCTAGCTTGCCAGCTTGCAAGATATGAATTGCTTGCTTGCTAGTTTTGCGTTGCTTGCTTGCTTTGCGTTCATTGCTTGCTAGTTTTCGTTGCTAGCTTGGTAGTTTTTGGTTCCTAGCTTGATAGGTTTGCGTTGATTGTTTACTTGATTGTTTTCTTGCCTATTAGATTTCGTTGCTAGCTTGCTAGCATTGCGTTACTAGCTTGCTAGCTTTGGGTTGCTAGCTTGCTAGCATTGCGTTGCTAGCTTGCCAATTTTGCCTTCCTACCTTGCTAACTTGGCTTTGGTAGCTTGTTAACTTTGCGTTGATATCTTGTAAGATTTCTAGGTTTGCGTTGCTAGCTTGCTACATTTTTCGCTGCTAGCTTGCTTGCTTTGCGTTGCTTGCTTGCTAGTTTTGCGTTGCCTGCTTGCTAACACTGGGTTGCTAGCTTGGTAGCTTTGCGTAGGTAGCTTTTTAGATTTGCTTTGATAGCTTGCTGGGTTTGCGTTGCTAGCTTGCTAGTTTTACTTTGCAAATTTGGTAACTTTGCTTTGCTAGCTTGCTAGCTTTGCGTTCTATCATGCTTGCTTTGCGTTGATTGCTTGCAATTTTTGCGTTTCTATCTTGCTAGATTTGCGTTGCTAGCTTGCTATCTTCCCGCTACTAACTTGCTAGATATGCGTTGCTAGCTTGCCAGCTTTGCGTTGCTAGTATGCCTGCAATGCGTTGCTAGCTTGCCAGCTTTGTGTTATTTTGCTTGCCAGTTTTCGTTGCTACTTTGCCAGCTTTGCGTTGCTAGCTTGCTAGATTTGCGTGTCTAGTTTGTTAACTTTGCTTTGTTACCTTGCTAGCTTTCCGTTCCTAGCTTCCTAGCTTTGAGTTGCTAGCTTGCTAGCTCTGCGTTGCTAGCTTTCTAGCTTTGCATTGCTATCTTGCTAGCTTTGCGTCCTGGCATGCTAGCTATGCGTTGCTAGCTTGCTAACTTTGCTATGGTAGCTTGCTAGCTTTGAGTTCTTATCTTCCTAGCTTTGAGTTTTAAGCTTGCCAGCTTGCGTTGCTAGCTTGCCAGCTTTGCGTTGCTAGCTTGTAAGCTTTGCGTTGCTAGCTTACTAGTTTTGCGTGGCTATCTTGCTAGCTTTGCGATCCTCCCTTGCTAGTTTTCAGTTTCTAGCTTGCTAGATTTGCGTTGCCATCTTGCTACTTTTGCGTTGCTTGCTTGCATTGGTTTTTCTGCTTGTTAGCTTTCGTTGATAGTTTGCTAGATTTGCGTTGCTATCTTGCTTGTTTGCGTTGCAAGCTTATTAGATTGCTAGGTTTGCGTCGCTAGACTGCTAATTTTGCGTTACTATCTTGCTAGCTTTTTGCATTGCTAGTTTGCTAACTTAGCGTTGCTAGCTTGGTAGCTTTGCGTTGCAGGCTTTTTATCTTTGCGTTGCTAGTTTGCTAGCTTTGAGTTGCTAGCTAGCTACATTTGCGTGGCTAGCTTGCTAGCTTTGCTTTGTTACCTTGATACTTTCTGTCCTAGCTTGCTAGCTTTGAGTTGATAGCTTGCCAGATTTGCGTTGCTAGCTTTCTAACTTTGCGTTACTATCTTGCTAGCTTTGCGTTCTAGCTTTCTAGCTATGCGTTCCTAGATTTCGATTTTTCCTTTCTTAGCTTGCTAATATTGATTTGCTATCTTTCTAGCTATGCGTTCCTAGCTTGCTAGCTTTCCGTTGCTAGCTTCCTAGCTTTGTGTTGCTAGCTTGCTAACTTTGAGTTTCTAGCTTGCCAGCTTTCCTTTGCTAGCTTTCCAAATGTGGATTGTTAGCTTGACATGTGTGCGTTGCTAGCTTGCCACGTTTGCGTTGCTATCTTTCCAGCTTTTCCTTGCTAGCTTGCTAGCTTTGCGTTGTTAGCTTACTAGATTTGCGTGGCTAGCTTGCTAGTTTACGTTGCTACCTTGCTAGCTTTCCATTTCTAGCTTGCTAGCTTTGCGTTGCTAGCTTGCTTGCTTTGCGTTGCTTGCATGCTTTGCTTTCTTTGCTTGTTAACTTTC
This sequence comes from Cryptotermes secundus, assembly GCF_002891405.2. Classification (NCBI taxonomy): domain Eukaryota; kingdom Metazoa; phylum Arthropoda; class Insecta; order Blattodea; family Kalotermitidae; genus Cryptotermes; species Cryptotermes secundus. Next base: position 14,308 of record NW_019734378.1, read on the forward strand.
GTTGCTAGTTTGCTAGATTTGCGTTGCTATCTTGCTAGATTTGCGTTGCTAGCTTACTAGATTGCTAGGTTTGCGTAGCTAGCTTGCTAGCTTTGCGTTGCTTCCTTGCTAGCTTTGCGTTGCTATCTTGCTAGCTTTTTGCGTTGCTAGCTTTCTAGGTTTCATTGCTGGCTTGGTAGCTTTGAGTTGCTAGCTTGTTAGTTTGCGTTCCTAGCTTGTTAGCTTTCCGTTGCTCTCTTGCTTGCTTTGCGTTTTTTCTACCTTGCTAGATTAGCTTGGCTAGCTTGCTAGCTTTGCGTTACTAAATTGCCAGCTCTCCGTTGCTAGCTAGATAGCTTTGAGTTGCTAGCTTGCTAGTTTCCTTTGCTGGCTTGCTTGCTTGTTTGCGTTTCTTACCTGATATATTTCGTTGCTATCTTCCTAGATATGCGTTGCTAGCTTGCTAGCTTTTCGTTGCTAACTTGCTAGCTTTGCGTTGCTAGCTTGCTAGATTTGCGATGCTAGCTTGCTAGATTTCTATATTTGCGTTTATATCTTGCTAGTTTTGCGTTGCTATCTTGCTAGATTTGGGTTTATAGCTTGCTAGATTTGCCTTGCTAGCTTGCTAGATTTGCGTGGCTAGCTTGCTAGCTTTGCATATCTACCTTGCAAGCTTTCCGTTGCTAGCTTGTTAGCTTTGCGTTGCTTATCTGCTTGCTTGCTTTGCGTTTATTGCTTGCTAGTTTTCGTTGCTAGCTTGCTAGCTTTTACATTGCTAGCTTGCTAACTTCGCGTTGCTTATTTGCTTGCTTGCTTTGATTTCATTGCTTGCTAGTTTTCGTTGCTAACTTGGTAGCTTTTTCGTTCCTAGCTTGAGAGGTTTGCTTTGCTTGCTTGCTTGTTTTGCTTTCCTTGCCTGTTAGCTTTCGTTGCTAGCTTGCTAGCATTGCGTTGCTAGCTTGCTAGCTTTGGGTTGCTAGCTTGCTAGCATTGCGTTTCTCGCTTGCTAGCTTTGCATTCCTACCTTGCTAACTTGGCTTTGGTAGCTTGTTAACTTTGCATTGATAGGTTGCTCGATTGCTAGGTTTGCGTTGTTTGCTTGCTAGATTTTTCGTTGCTAGCTTGCTAGTTTTGCGTTGCTTGCTTGCTTTCTTTTTTCCGTTTCTTGCTTGCTAGTTTTCGCTGTTAACTTGCTAGTTTTGCGTTGCTTGCTTGCTAGCTTTCCGTTGACGGCTTGCTAACATTGCGTTGCTAGCTTCCTATATTTGCGTTGCTACCTTGCTAGCTTGGCGTTGCTAGCTTGCAAGCTTTGCGTTGCTAGCTTGGTAGCTTTGAGTAGCTAACTTTTAAGATTTGCGTTGCTAGCTGGCTGGCTTTGCCTTTCTAGCTTGCTAGTTTCTCGTTGCTTGCTTGGTAGCTTTCCTTTGCTAGCTTGATAGCTTTGCATTCTATCATGCTTGATTTGCGTTGATTGCTTACTATTTTTGCGTTGCTAACTTGCTAGATTTGGGTTGCTAGCTTGCTAGCTTCCCGTTACTAACTTGCTAGATCTGCGTTCCTAGCTTTCCAGCAATGCGTTGCTAGCTTGCCATTTTGTGTTCTTTTGCTTGCCAGTTTTCGTTGTACTTTGCCAACTTTGCGTTGCTAGCCTGCTAGATTTGCGTGTCTAGCTTGCTAACTTTGCTTTGTTACCTTGCTAGCTTTCCGTTCCTGGCTTCCTAGCTTTGAGTTGCTAGCTTGCTAGCTTTGCGTTGCTAGCTTTCTAGCTTTGCATTGCTATCTTGCTGGCTTTGCGTCCTAACATGCTAGCTATGCGTTGCTAGCTTGCTATTTTTGCCTTGTTATCTTGCTAGTTTGAGTTTCTAGCTTGCCAGCTTGCGTTGCTAGCTTGCCAGCTTTGCGTTCTAGCATGCTACCTTTGCGTTGCTAGCTTAATAGATTTGCGTGGCTGGCTTGCTATCTTTGCGTTGCTACCTTGATATCTTTCAGGTTCTATCTTGCTAGATTTGCGTTGCCATCTTGCTACCTTTGCCTTGCTTGCTTGCATTGGTTTCTTTGCTTCTTAGATTTCGTTGCTAGTTTGCTAGATTTGCGTTGCTATCTTGAATGTTTGCGTTGCTAGCTTATTAGATTGCTAGGTTTGCGTCTCTAGCCTGATAATTTTGCGTTGCTATCTTGCTAGATTTTTGCTTTGCTAGTTTGCTAACTCAGCGTTGCTAGCTTGGTAGCTTTGCGTTGCTAGCTTTTTACCTTTGCGTTGCTATCATGCTTGCAATGCGTTTCTAGTTTGCTACCTTTTAGTTGCTAGCTTGGTAGCTTTGCGTTGCTAATTTGTTAGCTTTACTTTGCTATCTTCCTTTCTTTGCGTTACTACCATGCTAGATATGCGTGGCTATCTTGCTAGTTTTGAGTTGCTACCTTGCTCTCTTTCCGTTGCTAGCTAGATAGCTTTGAGTTGCTAGCTTGCTAGTTTGTTTTGCTTGCTTGTTTGCTTGTTTGTGTTTATTGCTTGAAAATTTCGTTGCTAGCTTCCTAGTTTTGTGTTGCTAGATAGCTAGCTTTGTGTTTCTAGCTTGCTAGCATTGCGTTGCTAACTTGCTAACATGACGTTTCTAGCTTGATAGCTTTGCGTTGCTAGCTTGCGGGCTTTGCGATGCTAGCGTGCTAGATTGCTCGATTTGCGTTGCCGGCTTGCTAGTTTTGCGTTGCTAGTTTGCAAAATTGCTAGATTTGCGTTGCTAGCTTGCTAACTTTGCGTTGTGAGCTAGCAAGCATTACGTTGCTAGCTTGCTAGCTTTGCTTTGCTAGCTAGTTAAATTTGCGTTCTTATCTTGCTAACTTTGCGTTGTTGGCCTGCTAGCTTTCCGTTCTAACTTGCTAGATATGCGTTTTTAGCTTGCAAACTTTGTGATGCTAGCTTGCCAGCTTTGCATTGCTAGCTTGATAGATTTGTGTGGCTAGCTTGCTAGCTTTGCATTGCTACCTTGCTAGCAATCCGTTGCTAGCTTTGCGTTGCTAGCTTTCTAGCATTGCTTTGCTGGTTTATTTGCTTTGCGTTTCTTGCTTGCTAGCCTTGCGATGCTTGCTTTCTAGATTTGCGTGTCTAGCTTGCTAGCTTTACGTTTCTAGCTTGCTATTTTTGTTTTGCTAAATTTGCAAGATTTGCGTTGCAAGCTTGCTAGGTTTACGATGCTAGCTCCCTAGCTTTGCGTTGCTAGCTTGCTAGCATTGCTTTCCTATCTTGTTATTTTTGAGTTGCTAACATGCTAGCTTGGTTTTGCTAGCTTGCTATCTTTGCGTTGCTAGCTTTGTTAGCTTTGCGTTGTTTGTTTGTTTGCTTGCTTGCTTTGCGTTTATAGCTTCCTAGCTTTCTTTGCTACCTTGGTAAATATTTCTTTCCTAGCTTGTTAGGTTTTCATTGCTAGCTTGCTAGAATTGCTTTTCTTGCTTGCTAGCTTTGCGTTCCTACCTTGCTAGCTTGGCGTTGCTAGCTTGTTAACTTTCCGTTGATAACTTGCTATATTGCTAGGTTTGCGTTTCTTGCTTGCAAGCTTTCGTTGTTAGCTTGCTAAATTCACGTTGTTAGCTTGCTAGCTTTGCGTTGCAAACTTGCAGATTTGCGTTGAATGCTTGCTAGTTTGCGTTGCAACCTTGTTAACTTGGCGTTACTAGCTTGCTATCTTTGCGTTCCTACCTTGCTAAATTGCTTGGCTTGCGTTGCTCTCTTGCTAGCTGTGCGTTGCTAGCTTGCTAGATTTGCGTTGCTAGCTTGGTAGATTTGCGTGTCAAGCTTGCTAGTTTTGCTTTGCTACCATGATAGATTTCCGTTGCTAGCTTTCTAGCATTGCGTTGCTTGTTTATTTCCTTTGCATTTCTTTCTTGCAAGCCTTGCGTTGCTACCTTGCTTGATTTGGTTTGCCAGCTTGCTAGGTAATCGTTGCTAGTTGCTGCTATCTTGCTAGCTTTCCGTTGCTATCTTGCTATCTTGGCGTAGCAAGCGGGGTTACTCTGCGTTCCTAGCTTGCTATCTTTGCGTTTGTAGCTTGCTATCATTGCGTTGCTAGCTTGCTAGTTTTGCGTTGCAAGCTTGGTTGCTCTGCTTAGCTAGCTTGCAAGCTTTGCGTTGCAGCTAGCTAGTTTTGCGCTGCTATCTTGGTAGCTTTGAGTTGCTATCTTGCTAGATTTGCGTGGCTAGCTTCCTAGATTTAAGTTGCTAACTTGCTATTATTTTTGCTAACTTGCTAGATTTGCGTTGCTAGCTTGCTACGTTTACGTTGCTATCTTCATTGCTTTGCGTTGTTTTTTGTGTGCTTGCTTGATTTGCGTTTTTTGATTGCTAGCTTTCGTTGCTAGCTTGGTAGTTTTTCGTTGCTAGGTGGCTAGCTTTGCGTTGCTTGCTTGCTTGTTCGCTTTGCTTTTCTTGCTTGCTAGCTCTCGTTCCTAGCTTGCTAACATTGCGTTGCTAGCTTGATAGTTTTGCGTTCCTACCTTGCTAGCTTGGCGTTGCTAGTTTGTTGACTTTGCGTTGCTTGCTTGTTTACGTTTCTTGCTTGCTTTCTTTCGTTGCTAAATTGCTAGCTTTTCTTTGCTAGCTTGCTAGCTTTGCATTTCTAGCTTGCTAGCTTTGCGTTTCTAGCTTGCTAGCTTTGCGTTAATACCTTGCTAACTTGGAGTTGCTAGCTTGCTAAACTTTGCGTTGCTAGCTTGCTAGCTATGCGTTATTTGTTTGTTTGATTTCTTGATTTGCGTTTATTGCTTGCTAGCTTTCGTTGCTAGCTTGGTAGCTATTCGTAGCTAGCTGGCTCCATTTGCTTGGCATGCTTGCTTGCTTTCTTTGCGTTTCTGGCCTGCTAGCCTTCGTTGCTAGCTTGCTAGCTTTGCGTTCCTACCTTGCTAGCTTTGCGTTGCTAGGTTGTTAACTTTGCGTTGCTAGATTGCTAGGTTTGCGTTGCTAGCTTGCTAGATTTTTCGTTGTTAGCTTGCTAGATTTGCGTTCCTTTGCTTCCTTGCTTTGCGATTCTTGCTTTTCTATCTGTCTTTTTAGCTTGCTAGCTTTGCGTTGCTAGCTTGCTAGCTTTGCTTTGCTAGCTTTCTAGCATTGCGTTGCTAGCTGGCTAATTTGCGTTTCTACCTTGTTAGCTTGGCGTTGCTAGCTTGCTAATTTTGCGTTTTATCTTGCTTGCTTTGCTTTGCTATCTTGCTCTTTTTGCGTTCTATCTTGCTAGCTATGCGTTGCTAGCTGCCAACTTCCCGTTGCTAACTTGCCAGATATGCGTTGCTAGCTTGGCAGCTTTGAGTTGCTAGCTTGCCAGCAATGCTTTGCTAGCTTGTCAGCATTGCTTTGCTGGCTTGCCAGATTGTGTTACTAATTTGCCAGCTTAGCGTTGCTAGCTTGCTAGATTAGTTTGGCTAGCTTGCTAGCTTTGCTTTGCGACTTTGCTAGCTTACCGTTCCTTTTTGCTAGCTTTGAGATGCTAGCTAGCTAGTTTTGCGATGTTAGCTTGCAAGATTTGCCTTGTTGCTTGCTTGCTTTGCCTTTATTGCTTGCTAGCTATGCGTTGCTAGCATGCTGTCTTCGCGTTGCTAACTTGCTACCTTTCCGTTGCAAGCTTGCGGGCTTGATAGATATGCGTTGCTAGCTGGCTAGCAATGAGATTTGAGCTTGCTATTTTTGCGATGCTACGTTGCTAGCTTGGCGTTGCTAGCTTGGTAGTTTTGCGTTGCTAGGTTGCTAGGTATGCGTTGCTAGCTTGCTAGTTTCTCGTTGCTTGCGTGGTAGCTTTGCGTTGCTAACTTGCTAGCTTTGTGTTCTAGCTTGCTAAATTAGCATTGCTTGCTTGCTAGCTATGCGTTGTTTGCTTTGTAGCTTTTCGTTGCTAGCTTGTTAACTTTGCGTTGCTAGATTGCTTGCGTTGCTTTGCTAGCTTGCTAGTCTTGCGTTGCTTGCTTGTTAGCTTTGCGTTGCCATCTTGAAAGCTTTGCGTTCTAACTTGCTTCCTTTGCGTTGCTAGCTTGCTATCTTTCCGTTGCTAGCTTGTAGCTTTGAGAAGGTAACTTGCTAGCTTTTCGTTGCTAGCTTGCTAGATATGCTATGTCGGTTTGCACCTTTCCTTTGCTAGCTTGCCAGGTTTGCGTTATTAGCTTGCCAGCTATGCGTTGTTAGCTTGCCAGCTATGGGTTGCTATCTTGCTAATATGCGTTGCTAGCTTGCCAGTTTGCGTTGCTAGCTTGCTATCTTTGCGTTTCTAGCTTGCTATCTTTACGTTGCTAGCTTGCCAGCTTTGCGTTGCTGAATTGCCAGCTCTCCATTGCTAGCTTTGAGTTGCTAGCTTGATAGTTTTCTTTGCTTGCTTTCTTGCACGTTTGCGTTTCTTACCTGCTAAAATTCGTTGCTATCTTCCTAGATATGCATTGCTATCATGCTAGCTTTTCGTTGCTAACTTGCTACCTATGCGTTGCTTGCTTGCTAGCGTTGCGGTGCTAGCTTGCAAGATTTCTATATTTGCGTTTATATCTTACTAGTTTGGCGTTGCTCTCTTGCTAGATTTGCGTTGCTAGCTTGCTAGCTTTGCGTATCTGTCTTGCAAAGTTTCCGTTGCTAGCTTGCTAGCTTTGCGTTGCTTATTTGCGTTTATTGCTTGCTAGTTTTCGTTCCTAGCTTGCTAGCTTTTTCTTTGCTAGCTTGCTAGCTTTGCGTTGTTTTATTTGCTTGCTTGTTTTGCGTTCATTGCTTGCTAGTTTTCGTTGCTAGCTTGGTAGCTCTTTGGTTCCTAGCTTGATAGGTTTGCGTTGCTTGCTTGCTTGTTTNATCTAGCTTTGCGTATCTATCTTGCAAACTTTCCGTTGCTAGCTTGCTAGCTTTGCGTTGTTTTATTTGCTTGCTTGTTTTGCGTTCATTGCTTGCTAGTTTTCGTTGCTAGCTTGGTAGCTCTTTGGTTCCTAGCTTGATAGGTTTGCGTTGCTTGCTTGCTTGTTTTGCGTTTCTTGCCTGTTAGCTATTTTTGCAAGCTTGCTAGCATTGCGTTGATAGCTTGCTAGCTTTGGGTTGCTTGCTTGAAAGCATTGTGTTGCTAGCATTTTAGCTTTGCATTCCTACCTTGCTAACTTGGTTTTGTTAGCTTGTTAACTTTGCGTTTATAGCTTGCTCGATTGCTACGTTTGCGTTATTAGCTTGCTAGATTTTTCGTTGCTAGCTTGCTAGCTTTGCGTTGCTTGCTTGCTTGTTTTGCGTTTCTTGCTTGCTAGCTTTTTTGCAAGCTTGCTAGCATTGCGTTGATAGCTTACTAGCTTTGGGTTGCTTGCTTGAAAGCATTGGGTTGCTAGCATTTCAGCTTTGCATTCCTACCTTGCTAACTTGGTTTTGTTAGCTTGTTAACTTTGCGTTTATAGCTTGCTCGATTGCTACGTTTGCGTTATTAGCTTGCTAGATTTTTCGTTGCTAGCTTGCTAGCTTTGCGTTGCTTGCTTGCTAGCTTTCCTTCGCTATCTTGCTAGATATGCGTTGACGGTTTGCCAGCTTTATTTTGCTATTTTTCCACTTTGCGTTGCTAGCTTGCCAGCTTTGCGTTGCTCTCTTGCTATATTTGCGTGGATAGCTTGATCCCTTTGCGATGCTACATAGCTAGCTTGCTAGCTTTGCGTTTTTAGCTTGCTAGCTTTGCGTTGCTTGCTTTGTAGCTTTGCGTTGCTAGCTTGGTTGCTTTGCGTTGCTAGCTTGTTAGCTTAGCGTTGCTATCTTGCTTGCTGTGAGTTGCTATCTTGCTACATTTTCGTTGCTAGCTTGCTATCTTCGTTTTGCTAACTTGCTAGCTTTGCTTTGCTAGCTTGCCAGCCTTGCGTTGCTAGCTTGCTAGATTTGCGTTGCTAAATTGCTAGCTTGGCGTTGCTAGATTGCTAGCTTTGCGTTGCTAGCTTGCCAGCATTGCATTGCTAGCTTGCCAGGTTTGCTTTGCTAGATTTCCAGCTTTGCGTTGCTAGCTTGCTAGGTTTGCTTAGCTAGATAATTAGCTATGAATTGCTACCTTGTTAGCTTTCCGTTGCTAGCTTGCTAGCTTTACTTTGCTCGCTTGCTAGCTTTCGTTGCTAATTTGCTAAATTTGCGTTGCTTGTTTGCTTGATTCCTTTTCGTTTATTGCTTTCTAGCTTTGCGTTGTTAGCTTGCTAGATTTGCGTTGCTAGCTTGCTATATTTGCGTTGCAGCTTGCTAGTTTTTTCGTTCCTAGCTTATTAGCTTTGCGTTGCTATCTTGCTAGTTTGCGTTGCTAGCTTGCTAGTTTTGCTTTGCTAGCATGGACGCTTTGCGTTGCTATCTTGCTAGCTTTGCGTTTGGGGCTTAATAGCTTTGCGATTGTAGATTGCTATCTTTGCCTTGCTAGCTTGTTAGATTTGAGTTGCTATCTTGCTATCTTTGCGTTGTTAGCTTCCTAGTTTTGCGTTGCTAGTTTGCTTGCTTTGCGTTTCTAGCTTGATATTTTGGGTTGCTAGCTTTCCAGCTTTGTATTGCTTGCAACCTTTACGTTCTATCTTGCTAGCTTTCCGTTGTTAACTTTGTAGCTTTGCGTTTCTAGCTTGCTGGCTTTGAGTTCCTAGCTTACTAGCTTTTCGTTGCTTGCTTGTTTGCTTTGTTTTTTTGCTTGCTAGCTTTGCGTTGCTTGCTTGCTAGATTGTTTGATTTGCGTTGCTAGATTCTTAGTTTTGCGTTGCAATAATTCTAGAATTGCTTTGCTAGCTTTATAGCTTAAAACTGCTAGCTTGGTAGCTTTGCGTTGTTAGCCTGTTAGCTTTGCGTTGCTATCTTGCTTGCTTTTCGTTGCTAGCTTCCTAGTTTTGCGATGCTAGCTTGCTAGCTTTGCGTTTCTAGCTTGCCAGTTTGGGTTGCTAGCTTGCCATGTTTGCATTGCTTGCAAGCATTACGTTGTAGCTTGCTAGCTTTGCGTTGCTCCCTTGCTCTCTTTGCCTTTCTAGCTTAATAGCTTTGCGTTTCTAGCTTGCTACTTTTGCGTTGCTAGCATCCTAGCTATGCGGTGCTTGATTGCTAGCTTTGCGTTGCTAGCTTCTTGGCTTTACATTTCTAGCTTGTTTGCTTTTCGTAGCTAGCTTTCCAGCTTTGCTTTGCTAGCTTGCCAGCTGTCCGTTGCTAGCTTGCCAGCTCTGCGTNAGCTTGCTAGCTTTGCGTTGCTAGCTTCTTATCTTTGCATTGATAGCTTGTTTGCTTTTCGTTGCTAGCTTGCCAGCTTTGTTTGCTAGCTTGCCAGCTGTCCGTTGCTAGCTTGCCAGCTCTGCGTTGCTAACTTGTTAACTTTGCGTCGCTATCTTGCTTGCTTTGCCTTGCTAGCATTCTAGTTTTGCTTTGTTCGCTTGGTAGATTTTAGTTGCTAGCTAGCTAGCTTTGAGTTGCTATCTTGCTTGCTTTGCGTTGCTAGCATGCTAGATTTTATTTGCTAGCTTCGTAGGTTTGCCTTTTTAGCTAGCTAACTTTGCGTTCTATCTTGTTTGCCTTGCCTTGCTAGCATGCTATCTTTGCGTTGTAACTTGCTAGCTATGCGTTGCCACATTGCTAGCTTTCCGTTCCTAGATTGCTAGCTTTGATTTGCTAGCAAGCTAGATTTGCGTTGCTAACTTGCTAGCTTTGCGTTGTTTGTTTGCTTGCTTTGCGTTTCTAGCTTGCTAGCTATGCGTTGTTATCATGTTAGCTTTGCGTTGCTAGCTTGCGTGATTGCTAGATATGCGTTGTTAGCTGGCTATCTTTGCGTTTTCAGCTTGCTAGGTTTGCGATGCTAAGTTGCTTGCATGTCTTTGCTAGCTTGCTAGCATTGTATTGCTAGCTAGCAAGCTATGCGTTGCTAGTTTGCTAGATTGCTAGATATGCGTTGCTAGCATGATATTTTCTCTTTTCATTCTCGCTAGCTTTGCGTTGCTAACTTGCTAGATTTTCGTTGCTAGCTTGGTACTTTTGCGTTGCTATCTTGCTAGAATTGTGTTGCCAGCTTGCTGGTTTTGCGTTGCTACCTTGTTAGCATTGCGTTGCTAACTTGTTGGTCTTACGTTCTAACTTGCTAGATTTGCTTAGCTTGTTTGTTAGATTTGCGTTGTTTGCTTGGTAACTTTGCTTCGCTAGCTTGTTAGCTTGGCTTTTCTAGCTTGCTTGCATTTCTTTGCTAGCTTGCTAGTTTGCGTTGCTAGCTTGTTAGCTTTGCGTTGATATCTTGAAAGCTTTGCGTTCTAACTTGCTTTCTTTGCGTTGCTAGCTTGCTATTTTTGTGTTGCTAACTTGATAGCTTCGTTGCTAGCTTGCTAGCTTTCCGTTGCTAGCTTGCTAGATATGCTTTTTGGGTTAGCCAAATTTGCTTTGCTAGCTTACCAAGTTTGCGTTGCTAGCTTGCCAGCTATGCGTTGTTAGCTTGCCAGCTTTTTGTTGCTATCTTGCCAATTTGCGGTGCATGCTTGCTAGCTTTGCTTTGCTAGCTTGGTAGCTTTGCGTTGCTAGCTTGCTCGATTTTCGTTGATCGCTTGCTAGATTTGTTTGCTATATTGCTAGCTTTGCGTTCTAGCTTGCTAACTTTACTTTGTTTCTTGCTAGATTTGCGTTGCAAGCTTGCTAATATTGCGTTGCTAGCAATAGCTTTGCGTTGCTAGCTTGAAAGTTTTGCGTTCTATCTTGCTTGATTTGCTTTGCTAGCATGCTATTTTTGCGTTGCTATCTTGCTAGCTTTGGGTTGCTGTCTTGATAGCTTTCCGTTGCTAGCTTGCTATATATGCGTTGCCGGTTTGCCAGCTTTGCTTTGCTAGCTGGCCAGGTTTGCATTGCTAGCTTGCCAGCTTTGCGTTTGTATCTTGCCAGCTTTGTGTTTCTATCTAGCTATTTTGTGTTGCTACCTTTCCAGGTTTGCGTTGCTAGCTTGTTACATTTTCGTGGATAGCTGGCTCGCTTTGCGTTGCTACCTTGCTAGTTTTCCTTTGCTCGCTTGCTAGCTTTACGTTGCTAGCTTGCTAGCTTTTCTTTGCTAGCTTAGTAGCTTTGCGTTGCTTGCTTATTTTCTTTGCTTTTCTTACTTGCTAGCTTTGCGTTGCTTGCTAGCTAGATGGTTTTATTTGCTTTGCTAGTTTCTTAGAAATGAGCTGCTATCTTGCTAACTTTGAGATGCTAGCTTGGTAGCTTTGCGTTGTTAGCTTGTTAGCATTGCGTTGCTATCTTGCTTTCTTTGCGTTGCTAGCTTGCTAGATTGGCGTTGCTATTCCTGCAGCTTTTCGTTGCTAACTATCTTGCTTTGCGTTGAATCTTGCTAATTTGCGTTGCTATCTTGCTTTTTTGCGTTGCTAGCATGTTATATTTGCGTGGCAACTTGCTAGATTTGCGTTGCTAGCTTGCTATCTTTGTTTTCCTAACTTGCTAGCTTTGCGTTGCTTGCTTGCCAGCTTTGCATTGCTAGCTTGCCAGTTGTGTGTTGCTAGCTTGCCAGGTTTGCTTTGCTAGATTTCCAGCTTTGCGTTGCTAGCTTGCTAGGTTTGCTTGGCTAGTTTACTAGCTATGAATTGCTACCTTGTTAGCTTTCCGTTGCTAGCTTGCTAGCTTTAGGTCGCTCGCTTGCTACCTTTGCGTTTCTAATTTGCTAAGTTTTCGTTGCTTGTTTGCTTGCTTCTTTGCGTTTATTGCTTTCTAGCTTTCGTTGCTAGCTTGCTAGATTTTTCGTTGCTATCTTGGTAGCTTTGCGTTCCTTGCTTGCTTGCTTTGCGTTTCTTTCTTGCTAGATTTCGTGCTAACTTGCTAGGTTTTCGTTCCTAGATTGCTAGCTTTGCGCTTACTTGCTTGCTTGCTTTGCGTTTCTTGCTTGCTAGCTTTGAGTTGCTAACTTGCTATATTTGCTTTGTCATCTTGCTAGCTTTCCGTTGCACCTTTGCTAGCTCTCCGTTGCTAGCTTGCTAGCTAAGATGTGCTGACTAGCTAGCTTTGCGTTGCTAGCTTGCTAGATTGCTAGATATGCGTTGCTAGCATGAGTGTTTTGCGTTGCTATCTTGCTAGGTTTGCGTTGCTATAATGCTAACTTTGCGTTGCTACTTTGCTAGGTTTCCGTTGCTAGCTTGCTAGCTTTAAGCTGCTAGCTTGCTAGCTTTGCATTGCTAGATGGCTAGCTTTGCGTTGCTTGCTTGCTTTGCGTTTCATGCTTGCTAGCGTTGCTTTGCTTGCTTGCTAGCTTTGAGTTGCTAGCGTGCTAGCTTTGCGTTGCTAATTTGCTAGCTTTGCTTTGCTTGTTTTCTTGCTTTCTTTGCTTTTATTGCTTGCAAGCTTTAGCTGCTAGTTTGCTAGCTTTTTCGTTGCTAGCTTGTTAGCTTTATGTTCCTCTCTTGCTTGCTTGCTTTGTGTTTCTTGCTTGCTAGATTTCGTTGCTAGCTTGCTAGGTCTGCTTTGCTAGCTTGCTAGCATTGCGTTGATAGCTTGCTAATTTTGGGTTAATACCTGGCTAGCTTGGAATTTCTAGCTTGTTAGCTTTGCTTTGCTCGCTTGTTAGATTGTCAAGTTTCCGTTGCTAGCTTGTTAGTTTTGCGTTGTTATCTTGCTAGCTTTGCGTTGCTAGCTTGCTAGTTTTGCGTTGCTAGCTTGGTAGCTTTGCGTTGCTAGCTTGATTGTTTTGCGTTCAATCTTGCTGGTTTTTCTTTCATAGCTTGCGATCTTTGCGTTGATATCCTGCTAGCTTTGGTTACTTGCTTGCAAGCTTTGCAAAACTTAGAAGCTAGCAACGAAAAGCTAGCAAGTTAGCAACGTAAATATAGCAAGCTTGCAAACTAGCAAAGCTAATCTAGCAAGCTAACAACGCAAAGCTAGGAAGCTAGCAACGTAAATCTAGCAAGCTTGTAATCTAGCAACACAAAGCTAGCAATATAGCAACGCAAAGAAGCAAGCTAGCAACGCAAATCTACCAAGCTTCCAACGCATCGATAGCAAACTAGCAAATCTGAGCTAGCAAGCTTGAAACGCAAAACTAGCCAGCTAAAACCGCAAAGCTAGCAAGCTAGCAGCGGAAACCTCGCAAGCTAGAAACGCAAAGCTGGCTAAGAAACTAGAAACGCAAAGCAAGCATTCAAACAACGAAAGCAAGCAAACTAGCAAGCAACGGAAAAATCAAAGAACGCAATGCAAGCAAGCAATCGATGCAACGAAAGGAAACAAGCAAGAAATAAGCAACGCAAAACAAACAAGCAAACAAGCATGAAACACGAAGCAATCTAAGAAGCAAAGGAAAGCTTGCAAGCAAGCAAGAAACTCAAAGCAAGCAAGGAACGCACAGCGATCAAGCATGCAAGGAACACTAAGCAAGCAAAGAAACAAAGGAACTCAAAGCAAGCAAGCAGGCAAGCAGGCAAGAAGGCAAGCAGGCAAAAAATGCAAGCAAGCAATCATTGCTAAGCATGCAAGCAAGCCACGCAAAGCATGCAAACAAGAATTGAAGCAAGCAAAGCAAAGCAAGAAAGCAAGCAAGAAATGCAATGCAAACAAGAAAGCAACGGAAAGCAAACAAGCAAAAAGAAAGCAACGCAAACCAAGCAAACAAGAAACGCAAAGCAAGAAAAGAATCAAGCAAGCAACGCAAAGCAAGCAAGCAAACAAGCAAGCAACGCAAAGCAAACAAGCAAGCAAATAAGAAAAGCAAGCAGTAACAGAAAGTAAGAAAGCAAATAAGCAAGCAACAAAAGTAAAGAAGGAAGCAACGCAAAGCAAACAAGCAAGAAAGTAAGCAACGCAAACAAGAAAGCAAACAAGCAAGCAAGCTAGCAAGATAGCAACGCAAAGCTAGCAAGCTAGCAACCAAAGCTAGCAAGCTAGCAACCAAAGCTAGCAAGCTAGCAACGAAAAGTTAACAATGCAAAATTAGCATGCTAACAAGCTAGCAACGGAAAGCTAGCAAGCTAGCAACTCAAAGCTAGCAGACTAGCAACGCAAAGATAGGAAGCTAGCAACGCAATGCTAGCAAGCTTGCAAACAAATGTAGCAACCTAGAAAGCTAGCAACGCAAAACTAGCAAGCTAGAAAAGCAAAAATAACAAGCAAGCAAGACCAAGCTTGCAAGGTACCAACGCAAAGCTAGCAAGATTAAAATACATAGGTAGCAAACTAGCAACTCAAAGCTAGCAAGCTACCTACGCAAAGCTAGCAAGCTATCAACGCAAAGATAGCAAGTTAGCAACCCAAATCTAGCAAGCTAGCTAGCTAGCAACGTAAACCTAGCAAGCTAGCAACGCAAAGTTTGCAAGCTAGCAACGGAAACCTAGAAAGCTAACAAGGCAAAGCAAGCAAGTTAGCAAAGCAATGCTAAAAAGCTAGCAAACTAGCAACGCATAGCTAGCAAGCTAGCAACGCAAAGTTTGCAAGCTAGCAACGGAAAACTAGATAGCTAACAAGGCAAAGCAAGCAAGTTAGCAAAGCAATGCTAGAAGGCTAGCAAACTAGCAACGCATAGCTAGCAAGCTAGCAATGCAAAGCTATCAAGCTAACAACGCAGAAATAGCAAGCTAGCAAAGAAATGCTAGCAAGCTAGCAACGCAAAGCTGGCGAGTTAGCAACGCTAAGCTATTCAGCTAGCAACGCAAAGCTAGCAATGCAAAATTAGCAAGCTAACAAGCTAGCAACGTACAGCTAGCAAGCTAGCAACGGAAATCTAGAAAACTAGCAACGCAAAAATAGCAAGCTAGAAAAGCAACTATAGCAACCTAGCAACGCAAAACAAGCAATCTAGCAAGGCAGCCCTAGCAAGCTAGCATCACAAAGCTATGAAGCTAGCAACGCAAAGCTAGCCAGCTAGTAAACCAAAGCTATAAAGCTAGCATCGCAAAGCTAGCAATGCAAAATTAGCAAGCTAACAAGCTAGCAACGCACAGCTAGCAAACTAGCAACTCAAAGCTAGCAAGCTAGAAACGCAAATATAGCAAGCTGTCAACTCAAAACAAGCAATCTAGCAAGGCAGACCTAACAAGCTAGCATCACAAAGCTAGCCAGCTAGCAACGAAAGCTAGCCAGCTAGCAACGAAAGCTAGCCAGCTAGCAACGCATAGCTAGCCAGCTAGCATCGCAAAACTATCAAGCTAGCAAAGAAGCAAGCAACAAAAAGCAAGCAACTCAAAGCAAGTAGGGAACGCAAACCAACCAAGGAAGCAAGAACCAAAAAGCAAGCAAGGCAAGCAAGGAACGCAAAGCCAGCAAGCAGTCAAGAAGGTAAGCAAGCAGGCAGACAAAGCATTGCGGCCTAGAAACGCAAAGCAAGCTAACAAAGTAAAGCAAGAGTGCAACGCAAAAAAATTTAGAAACGAAAGTATGCTAGCAAGGCAAAGCAAGCTAGAAAAGCAAAGCTAACAACGCAAATCTAGCAGACTAGCAACGCAAAGTTATCAAGCTAGCAACGCAAAGCCAGCAAGCTAGCTAAGCAAACCTAGCAAGCTTACAAGCAACGCAAACTAGCAAATTTGCGACGCAATGCTAGCAAGCTGGAAACGTAAATCTAATAAGCTAACAACGCAATAATGGCAAGATAGCTACTTAATGCTAGCAAGCTAGCAACGCAAATGTAGCCAGCTAGCAAGGCAAAGCTAGCAAGCAAACAATGCAATGCTAGAATGCTAGCAAGCTAGCAACGCATAGCTAGCAAACAACAAACGCCAATGTAGCAATCTAGCAACTCAATGGTAGCAAGCTAGCAACGCAAAGCTAGCAAGCTAGCAAGCTAGAAACGAGAAGCAAGCTTGGAAGCGAAGCAAAGCAAGAAAGCAAGCAAGCAAAGCAAAGAAAGGAAGAAAGAAAGTCAAAGTAAAGAAGGAACGCAAAGCAACCAAGCATGCAAGAAACACTAAGCAAGCAAAGCAACCAAGGAATGCAAAGGAAGCAAGCAGGAAAGCAGGCAAAGAAAAGCAAACAAGCAACACAAAGCAAGCAAGCAAGCAACGCAAAGCAAGCAAACAGCTATGAAAGCAAGCAAACAAAGCAAAGCAAGAAAGCAAGCTAGAAACGCAATGCAAGCAACGCAAAGCTAAAAAGCAAAGAATAAAGCAACGCAAAGCAAGCAAGCAAGCAACGCAAAGCGAGTAAATAAACAAGCAAACAAACAAGCAAAGAACGCAAAGCAAACAAGCTAGCAAAGAAGCAAAGCAAAGAAACAAGCAAGCAAACAACGCAAAGCAAACAAGCAACGGATAGAATGCAAGCAAATAAGAAAGCAAAGCAAAGAAAGCAAGCAAGCAACGCAAATCAAATAAGCAAAAAAGTAAGCAACGCAAACAAGAAAGTAAGTAGGTAAGATAGGAAGATAGCAACGCAAAACTAGCAAGCAAGCAACGCAAAGCTAGCAAGCTAGAAACGCAAAGTTAGCAAGCTAGCAACGCAAAGATAGCATGCTTGCAACACAAAGCTAGAAAGCTTGAAAAGAGGATCTAGAAAGCAAGCAACGCAAAACAAGCAAGATACAACGCAAAGCGAGCAAGATAGCAAGGCAAAGCTAAGAAGCTTACAACGCAAGCTTGCAAGCTAGCAACGCAAAGAGAAAAAGCTATAATGCAAAGCCAGCAAGCTGGCAACTTAAAGTTAGCAAGCTAGCAACGCAAAGATAGGAAGATAACAATGCAAAACTAGGAAGATATCAACGCAAAGCTAGCAAGTTAGCAACGAAAAATCTAGCAAGCTAGCAAGCTAGCAACGCAAAGCTAGCAAGCTAGCAACGCAAAGAGAACAAGCTATAAAGATAAGCTACCAAGCTAGCAACTTAAAGCTAGCAAGATAGCAACGCATAGCTAGGAAGCTAGCAACGCAAAACTAGGAAGCTAGCAACGCAAAGCTAGCAAATTAGCAACGTAAATCTAGAAAGATAGCAAGGTAGCAACGCAAATCTAGCAAGCTAGCAACGCAAAGGAAACATGCTAGCAACGCAAAGGAAACAAGCTAGCAAAGCAAAGAAAGAAAGCTAGCAACGAAAATCTACCAAGCTACCATCGCAAAGCTAGCAAGCTAGCAGCGGAAAGCTAGCAAGCTAACAACGCAACGCTAGCTAGCAAACAAGCAACGCAAAGTAAGCATGCAAGCAACGAAAGCAAGCAAATTAGCAAGCAACGAAAAGCAAGAAATGTACGCAATGAAAGCAAGCAAGCAAAAAACGCATCGAAAGAAAGCAAGCAAAAAACAAGCAATGCAAAGCAAGCAAACAAGCAAGCAACACTATTAAAGCAAGCAACGCAAAGCAAGCAAACAAGCAAGCAAGAAACGCGAAGCAAGCTAGGAAACGAAGGAAAGCATCAAGCAAGCAAGCAACGAAAAAGCAAGCAAGAAACTCAAAGCAAGCAAGGAACGCAAAGCAACAAAGAATGCAAGAAACACTAAGAATCAAAGAAACCAAGGAACGCAAAACAAGCAAGCAGGCAAATGAAAGCAAGTAAGCAATCATCGGAAAGCAAGCAAGCAAGAAAGCAATCATAGCAAAGCAAGCAAGGAAACAACAATAAACGCAAGGCAAGCAAACAAGCACGCAAGCAAGCAAGCAAGCAAAGCAAAGGAAGAAAGCAAGCAAGAAACGCAATGCAAGCAAGCAAGCAACGTAAAGCAAACAAGCAAAAACAAAGCAACTAAAAGCAAGCAAGTAACGCAAAGAAAGCAAACAAGCAAGCAGCAAAATTAACCAAGGAAGCAAACAAGCAAGCAACGCAAATCAAACAAGCAAGCAAACAAGCAACGGAAAGAAAGCAAGCAAGAAAGCAACGCAAAGCAAGCAAGAAAGCAACGCAAAGCAAGCAAGCAACGGAAAGCAAAAAGCAAATAAGCAAGCAATGTAAAAGTAAGAAAGCAAGCAACGTAAAGCAAACAAACAAACAAAAATAAGCAACGCAAACAAGAAAGCAAGAAAACAAAAAAGCTAGCAAGATAGCAACGCAAAACTAGAAAGCTAGAAACGAAAATCTAGCAAGCTAGCAACGCAAAGTTAGCAAGTTAGGAACGCAAAGCTAACAAGAGAGCAAGGCAAAGAGAGCAATCAGTAAATGTGAAGCAAACAACCAAGCAAGCAACGGAAAACAAGCAAGCATGCAAGCAACGAATACCTAGCAGGATAGAAACGCAAAGCTAGCAAGCTAGCAACGCAAAGCAAGCAAGCTATCACCGAAAAGCTAGCAAGCTAGCAAGGTAGCAACGCAAAGCTAGCAAGCTAGCAACGAAATCTAGGAAGCTAGCAACCCAAAGCAAGTAAGCAAGCAAACAACGTAAAGCAAAAAAGCAAGTAAGCAACTCAAAGCAAGTAAGCAAAAAGGAACGCAAAGCTAGCAAGCTAGCAAGGCAAAGCTAGAAATCTAGCAACGCAAAGCAAGCAAGCTAGCACCGCAATCCTAGCAAGATAGCAAAGCAAAGCAAGCAATCTAGTAACGCAAACCTAGAAAGCTAGCACCGCAAATCTAGCAAGCTAGCAACGCAAAGCAAGAAAGCTAGCAAAGCAAATATAGCAAGCTAAAAACGCAAACATAACAAGCTAGCAACGCAAAGCTAGCAAGCTAGAAAGGCAAAGCTGGCATCAAATAATCGCAAAGCTAGAAAGCTAGCAACGAAAATTTAGCATGCTAGCAACGCAAAGGAAGCAAACTTGCGACGCAATGCTAGCAAGCTGGAAACGCAAAGATAACAAGCTAACAACGCTATGCTGGCAAGCTAGCAACTCAAAGCTTTCAAGCTAGCAAATTAAAGCTAGCAAGCTAGCAACTTAAAGATAACAATCTATCAACGCAAAGCTAGGAAGATAGGAACGCAAAACTAGGAAGCTATTAACGCAAAGCTAGAAAGTCAGCAACGTAAATCTAGCAATTTAGCAAGCTAGCAACGCAAAGTTAGCAAGGTAGCAAAGCAAAGAGGAAAAGCTATAATGCAAACAAGCAAGCTAGCAACTTAAAGCTAGCAAGCTAGCAACGCAAAGTCAGGAAGCTAGCAACGCAAAACTAGGAAGCTAGCAACGCTAAGCTAGCAAGTTAGCAACGTATATTCAGCAAGCTAGCAAGCTAGCAACGCAAATTTAGCAAGCTAGCAACGCTAATCTAGAAAGCTAGCAACGCAAAGCTAGCAAGATAGCAACGCAATTATAGCAAGTTAGCAACGTACTTCCAGCCAGCTTGCAAACTGGCAACGCAAAGCTAGCAATGTAGCAACGCAAACCTTGCAAGATAGCACTCAAAACTAGCAATCTAGGAACGCAAATGAAGCCAGCTACCAACACAAATCTAGCAAGCTAGTAACGCAAAGCTAGAAAGCTAGAAACGAAAATCTACAAGCTAGCAAAGCAAAGAATGCAAGCAACAACGCAAAGCAAGCGAGATAACAAGGCAAAGCTTGCAAACAGTAAATGTAAAGCAAGCAACCAAGCAAACAAAAAAAATAAAACAAGCAAGCATGCAAGCAACACATACCTAGCAAGCTAGCAACGCAAATCTATCAAGCTAGAAACTCAAAGCAAGCAATATAGCAACGCAAAGCTAGCAAAATAGCAACGAAAACGTAGCAAGTTAGCAACGCAAAGCTAGCACGCTAGCAACTCAAAGCAGGCAAGCAATCAACGAAAAGCAAGCAAGAAAGTAAGCTACGCAAAGCAAGTAAGCAAAAATGAAAGCAAATTTAGCAAGATAGAAACGGAAAACAAGCCAGCTAGCAACGCAAACCTAGCAAGCTAGTAACGCAAAGCTAGCAAGCTAGCAATGCAAAGCTATCAACGCAAATCTAGCAAGGTAGCAACGCAAAGCATGCAAGCTAGCAAATCAAATTTAGCAAGCTAGCAAAGCAAATCTAGCAAGCAAGCAACGGAAAGCTAGCATGCTAGCAATTCAAGGCAAGCAACCAAGAAACGTAAAGCAACCAAGCAAAGCAAAGCAAGCAAGCTAAAATCGCAAAGAGAGCAAGCTAGCAACGCAAAGTTAACAAGCTAGCAACGAAAAGCTAGTACGCTAGCAACGCAAAGCAAGCAAGAAAGCAGCGAACGGAAGCAAAGCAAGCAAGCAAGCAACGGAACGCAAGGAAGCAAACAAGAAACAAGCAAAGAAAAGCAAGCAAACAGGCAAGCAACAGAATGCAAACAAGCAACTTAAATAAGCAAGAAAGCAAGAGCGGTAAGCCATGCTAGCAAACAAAGCAAAGTCAGCAAGAAAGCAACGCAAAGCAAGAAAGCAAATAAAGCAAAGCAAGCATAGAAGCTAGCAACAAAAAGCAAGCAAGCAAGCAACTCAAGGCAAGTAAGGAACGCAAAACCAACCAAGTAAGCAAGAATCACAAAGCAAGCAAAGCAAGCAGGTAACGTAAATAAAGCAAGCAGGCAAGCAGACAAGAAGGCAAGCAGGCAAGAAAGCAAGTAGGCAGGCAACGCAATTCAGGCTAGCAAGGAAAAAGCAGGCTAGCACCGAAAAGCAAGTGTGCAACGCAAAAAAAACAAGCAACGCAAATTAAGCTAGCAACGCAAAGAAGTTAGGAAGCTAGCAACGCAAAGCTATCAAGCTAGCAACGAAAAGCTAGCAAGTTAGCAAACAAATCTAGCAAGTTAGCAAACTATAAAAGCAAAGTTAGCAAGCTGGATAGGCAAAGCTAGCAAGCTAGCAACGCAAAGGTAGCCAGCTAGCAACGCAAATCTAGCAAGCCATCTACGCAACGCTAGCAAGCTATCAACGAAAAGCTAGCAGGCTAGCAACAAAAATTTAGCAAGCTAGCTAGCTAGATGCGCAAAGCTTGGAAACTTGCAACGCAAAGCTACCAAGCTGGCAACACAAAGCTAACAAGCTAACAACGCAAAGCTGGCAAGCTAACAACGCAAAGCTTGCAAGCTAGCAACGCAAAGTTAGCAAGCTTCAACGAAAAGCTAGCAAGCTGGCAACTTAATGCTAGCAAGGTAGCAACTCAAATTTAGCAAGCTAGCACGCAAAGCTAGCAAGCTAGCAACGCAAAGTTAGCAAGCTTCAACGAAAAGCTAACAAGCTGGCAACTTAAAGCTAGCAAGGTAGCAACTCAAATTTAGCAAGCTAGTACGCAAAGCTAGCAAGCTAGCAACGAAAATCTAGCCAGCTAGCAAGGCAAAGTTAGCAAGCTAGCAACGCAATGCTAGAAAGCTAACAAGCTAGCAACGCATAGCTATCGAGCTAGCAACGCAAAGCTAGCAAGATAGGAACGCAAAGATAGCAAGCTAGAAACGCAAATCTTGCAAAATAGCAACGCAAAGCTGCCAAGCTAGCAACGCAAAGAGAGCAAGCTACATCGCATAGCTAGCAAGCTAGCAACGCAAAGCTAGGAATCTAGCAACGCAAAACTAGGAAGCTAGCAGCGTAAAGCTTGCAAGTTAGCAACGTAAATCTAGCAAGCTAGCAAGCTAGCAACGCAAAACTAGCAAGCAAGCTACGCAAAGCTAGCAAGCTAGCAACGCAAAGCTTGCATGCTAGCAACGCAAAGCTAGCAGGCTAGCAACGCAAAGCTAGCAGGCTAGCAACGCAAAGCTAGCAAAGACAAAACGCAAAGCAAGCAAGCAAGAAACAAAGCAAATATATCAAGCTAGAAACGCAAAGATTGGAAGCAAGCAAGCAACGCAAAGCAAGTAAACAACCAGGCAACGTAAAGTTAGCAAGTTAGCAACGGAAAGCTAGCACACTAGCAAAGGAATTCTAGCAAGCTATCAACGCAAAGCTAGCATCATTGCAACGTAAAGCTAGCAAGTTAGAAACGCTAAGCTATTAAGATAGCAACGCAAAGCTAGCAAGCTAGCATTGCAAAATTAGAAAGCTCGCAAGCTAGCAACGCAAAGTTAGCAAGCTAGAAACCTATATCTAGCAAGCTAGCAACGCAAAACGACAAGATAGAAAGGCAGACCTAGCAAGCTAGCATCGAAAATCTAGTCAGCTTGCAACGCAATGCTACCCAGATAGCAACGCAAAACTAGCAAACTAGCAACGCATAGAAGCATGCAAGAAACGCATAGCAAGCAAGCAAGCAAGCAACGCAAAGCAAGCAAGCAAGAAACAAACGCAAAGTCATAAAGCTAGCTAAGAAAATAATGCCATCAAGCTAGCAACGCAAAGCTAGCAAACTAGCAACGCATAGAAGCATGCAAGAAACGCAGAGCAAGCAAGCAAGCAAGCAACGCAAAGCAAGCAAGCAAGAAACGCAAAGATTGCCAGCTACCACAGCAAAGCAAGCAAGCTTACAGCGCAAAGCTAGAAAGCTAAGAAACATAGCTAGCAAGATGGAAACGCGAAGCTAGCATCCTAGCAACTCAAAGCTAGCAATCTAGCAACGCAAATCTAGTATGTTTCAAGCTTCAACGCAAAGCTAGCAAGCTAGAAACCCAAAGCAAGCAAGCAAGAAACGCAAAGATTGCCAGCTACCACAGCAAAGCAAGCAAGCTTACAGCGCAAAGCTAGAAAGCTAAGAAACATAGCTAGCAAGATGGAAACGCGAAGCTAGCATCCTAGCAACTCAAAGCTAGCAATCTAGCAACGCAAATCTAGTATGTTTCAAGCTTCAACGCAAAGCTAGCAAGCTAGGATCGCAAAGCTAGCAAGCTAGCAATGCAAAGCTAGCAAGCGAGCAACTCAAAGCTAGGAAGATAGCAACGAAAAGCTAGCAAGCTAGCAACGTAAATCCAGGAATCTAACAACGCAAAGCTAGCAATCTGGCAAAGCAAAGCTAGCAAGTTATCAACGCAAATCTAGCAAACTAGCAATGCAAAGCTAGCAAAGCTAGCAACGCAAAGCTAGCAAGATAGCGACGCAAATCTAGAAAGATAGTAAAGCAATTTTAGCAAATTAGCAATGCAAATCTAGCAAGCTAGCAACGCAAATATAGAAAGCTAGCAACTCAAAGCTAGCAAGCTGGCAACGCAAAGCTCTCAAGCCAGAAACGCTAATCTAGTAAGTTGGCAACGCAAGCTAGCAAGAAAGTAACGCAAAGATAGCAAGCTAGCAACCTAAGGTAGCAAGCTAGCAACGCAAAGCTAGCAAGCTAACAACTCAATGATAGCAAGCTAGCAACGCATAGCTTGCTGGCAACACCAAACTAGCAAGCTAGCATAACAAAGCCAGAAATCTAGCAACGCAAAGCTAGCAAGCTAGCAAACCAAACTTAGCAAGCTAGCAACGCGAAGCTAGCAAGTTAGCAACGCAAAACTAGCAAGATAGCAACGCAAATCTAGCAAGCTATCAACGCAAAGCTATCAAGCTAGAAACGCAAAGTTAACAAGCTAGGAACGCAAAGCTAGCAAGCTAGAACCGGAAAGCTCTCAAGCTAGCAAGGCAAATCTAGCCACCTAGGAACCTAACATCGCACAGCTTGCAAGTTAGCAAAGCCAAGATACCAAGCTAGCAACGCAAAGCTAGCAAGCTAGCAACGCAAAGCAAGCAAGCTAACAAAGAAAAGCTAGCAAGCTAGCAACCCAAATCTAGTAAGCTTGCAAACTATCAAGGCAAAGCTAGCAAGCTAGGAACTCAAAGCTAGCAAGCTAGCAAAGCAAAGCTAGGAAAATTGCAACGAAAGTAGCAAACTAGCAACGTAAATCTAGCAAACTATCAAAGCAAAGCTAGCAAGCTAACAAAGCAAAGCTAACAAGTTAGCAACGCAAATCTAGCAAGCTAGCAATGCTAAGCTAGCAATCTAGCAACACAAAGCCAGCAAGCTAGCAGAACAAAGGTTGCAAGCTAGCAATGCAAAGCAAGCAAGCTAGCAAAGCAATTCAAGACAGCTAGCAACGCAAAGCTAGCAAGCTAGCAACGCAAATCTAGCAAGCTAGCAATGCTAAGCTAGCAATCTAGCAACACAAAGCCAGCAAGCTAGCAGAACAAAGGTTGCAAGCTAGCAATGCAAAGCAAGCAAGCTAGCAAAGCAATTCAAGACAGCTAGCAACGCAAAGCTAGCAAGCTAGCAACGCAAATCTAGCAAGCTAGCAGCGCATAATTAGCAAGCTCGAAACGCATAGCTAGCAAGGTAGCAACGCAAAGCTGGCCAGCTACCACCACAAATCTAGCAACCTAGTAGCGCAAAGTCAAAGAGCTAGCAACGCAATTCTAGCAAGCTAGCAACGCAAAGCTAGCCAGCTACCACCGAAAATCTAGCAAGCTAGCAAACTAGAAAAGCAAAGCTAGTAAGCTAGAAACGCAAAGTTTGCAAGCTAGTTATACAAATCTAGCAAGTTAGCAACACAAAACTTGAAAGCTAGGAACGCAAAGCTAGAGCAAATAACCGAATACTAGCAAGCTAGCAACGCAAAGCTAGCAAGCTAGCAACGCACAGCAAGCAATTTAGCAACGCAAAACTAGCAAGCTAGCAAGGCAAAGCTAGCAAGCTAGCAACGCAAAGCTAGAAAGCTAGCAACGCTAATTTAGCAAGCTAGCAACGCAATTCAAGCAAGCAACACAAAATTAAGCAAGCAAGAAATCAACACAAAGCAAGCAAGCCAAAAACAACACAAAGCAATCAAGGAAGCAAGCAAGCAAAGCAACGCAAGGTAACAAACAAGAAACAAGGAAAGGAAACAAGCAAACAAGCAAGCAACACAATGCAAGAAAGCAACGTAAAGTAATCAAGCAAGCAAGAACGGCAAAGCAAGCAAGAAAGGGAACAAAGCAAAGCAAGAAAGAAGGAAGCAACACAAAGCAAGCAAGCAAGCAACACAAATCATATAAGGAATGCAAACCAACCAAGGAAGCAAGAATCACAAAGCAAGCAAAGCAAGCAAAGAATGCAAAAAAACAAGCAGGCAAGCAGGCAATCAGACCAGCAGGCAAGCAGGCAAACAGGCAAGAAGGAAAGCAGGCAAGCAGGCAGGCAACACAATGCAGGCTAGCAACGCAAAGAAGACTAATAACGAAAAGCAAGTTAGCAACGCAAAAAGAGCTAGCAAGGCAAAGCAAGCTAGCAAAGCAAAACTAGCAATCTAGCAAGGCAAAGTTAACAAGCTAGCAACGCAAAGCTAGCAAGCTACAACGGAAAGCTTTCAAGCTAGCAAATCAAATCTAGCAAGCTAGCAACGCAAACCTAGCAAGCTAGCAACGCAAAGCTAGCAAGATAGCAACGCAAAGCTAGCCTGCTTGCCTGCATGTTTGCTTTGCGTTCATTGCTTCCTTGTTTGCTTGGTTTCTTGCTTGGTTGGTGGCTTTGCGTTCCTCGCTTGCTTTGATTTGCTTGCTTGTTCCTTTCGTTCGGTTTCGTGCTTTCTTGCTTGCTTAACGTAACTTTCTTTCCATTCGTTTCTTGCTAATTTGCTTGCTTGCTTGGCGTTGCTTGTTTGCTTGCTAGCTTTGCGTTTCTAGCTTGTTATATTTTCGTTGCTGGCTTGCTAGCTTTGCGTTGCTAGCTTGTTAGCTGTGAGTTGCTAGCCTGCTAGCTGTGCGTTGCTAGCTTGCTAGATTTGCGTTGTTAGCTTGCGTGCTTTGCGTTGCAATCTTGCTAGCTTTGCGTTGCTAGCTTTTCGTTGCTAGCTTGCTAGATTTGCGTTGCTAGCTTCCTAGCTTTGCGTTGTTAGCTTGCTAGCTTTGCGTTGCTAGCTTGCTTTGCGATGCTAGTTTGCTTTGTGTTGCTAGCTGGCTTTGCGTTGCTATCTTGCTTTGCGTTGCTAGCATGATTTTCGATGCTAGCCAGATTTGAGTTGCTAGCCTGCTTTGCGTTTCCTGCCTGTGTTGCCTGCTTGCCTGCTTACCTTCTTGCCTGATTACCTGCATGCCTGCTTTGCTTGCTTTGTGTTTCTTGCTTGCTTGGTTTCTTTGCATTCCTTGCTTGCTTTGAGTTGCTTGTTTGCTTGCTTTGCGTAGTTTTTTTGTTGCTCGCTTTGCTTTTTTGCTTTCTAGCCAGCTCTGCGCTGCTTGCTTGCTTGCTTTTCTTTGCTTGCTAGTTTGCTTTGCGTTCGTTGCTTGCTTTCTTGCTTTGCGTTTCTTGCTAACTTTGTGTTGTTTGTTTGTTTGCTTACTTTGCGTTTCTTGCTTTCTTGCTAGCTTACTTGCGTTGCGTTGCTTTCTTGCTTGTTTGGTTTACGTAACTTGCTTACTTTAAGTTGCTTGCTACTCTGCTTGCTTTCGTTGCTTGCTTGTTTTGCGTTGCATGTATACTTGATTGCTTGCTTGCTTTGCGTTTCTTGCTTGCTAGCTTTGCGTTTCTAGCTTGCTAGCTTGCTAGCTTTGCGTTAGTAGCTTGCTAGATTTGCGTTGCTAGCTTGCTAGATTTCGTTTCCAGCTTGCTAGCTTTTCGTTGCTACCTTGCAAGCTTTGCGATGCTAGCTTGCTTGGTTGCTAGATTTGCGTTTCTAACTTGCTACCTTTGCGTTGCTAGCTTGCTAGATATTAGTTTCTAGCTTGCTAGCTTTGCTTTTCTAGCTTGATGTCTTTGCGTTGCTAGCACGCTTGCTTGCTAAATTTTCGTTGCTAGATTTCTAGCTTTGCATTGCTAGCTTGCTAGATTTGCGTTGCTAGCTTGATAGCTTTGCGTTGCTAGTTTGCTAGCTTTTGCGTTGCTAGCTTGCTAGCTTTGCTTTGCTATCTTGTTTGCCTTGCCAGATTACTTTACTTTGCTAGATTTTTCTTGCATTGCTAACTTGCTTTTCGTTGTTAGCCTGTTTGCGTTGCCAGCCTGCATTGCTTTGCCTGCCTGCTTGCCTGCTTGCCAACTTGCCTGCTTGCCAGCTTGTCTGCTTGCCTGCTTGCCTGCTTGCCTGTTTGCTTGCTTTGTGTTCCTTGCTTGCTTTGCTTGCTTTGTGATTCTTGCTTCCTTTGTTGGTTTGCATTCCTTTCTTGCTTTGCTTTGTTTACTAGCTTCCTTTGCCTTCTTCCTTGCTCAATTGCTTTAAGTTGCTTACTTGCATTGTGTTGCTTGCTTGTTTGCTTGTTTGCGTTTCTTGTTTCTTGTTTGCTTCCTTGCGTTGAGTTGGTTGCTTGCTTGCTTTGCGTACCTGGCTTGCTTTTCGTTGCTTGCTTGTTTGCTTTTTTCGTTGCTTGCTTTCTTGCTTGAATGCTTGCCGTTGCTTGTTTGCTTGCTTGCTTTCCGTTGCTTTCATGCTTTCTTACTTTGCGTTGCTTGCTTGCTTGCTTGAATTGCGTTGCTAGCTTGCTAGATTAGCGTTGCTAACTTTCTAGTTTTGCGTTGCTAGCTTGCCAGCTTTGCGTTGCTAGNTAGCTTGCTAGTTTTGCTTTGCTACCTTGCTAGCTGTGAGTTGCTAGCTTGCTAGCTTTGCTTTTCTAGGTTGCTAGCATTCCGTTGCTAACATGATAGCTTTGCGTTCCTAGCTTTCTAGCTTTGCGTTGCTAGCTTGCTAGCTTTGCGTTGCTAGCTTGCTGGAATTTCGTTGCTAGCTTGCTAGGTTTGCGTTGCTAGCTTGTTAGCTTTGCATTGCTAGCTTTCTAGCTTTGAGCTGCTAGCTTGCTAGCTTTGCGGTGTTAGCTGGCTAGCTTTGCGTTGCTAGCTTGCTAGCTTTGCATTGCTCGCTTGCTAATTATGCGTTGCTAGCTTGCTAGATTTGCGTTGCTAGCTTGCTAACTATTCGTTGGTAGCTTGCTTGCTTTGCGTTTCTAGCTTGCTAGCTTTGCGTTGCTAGCTTGCTAGCTTTGCGTTGCTAGCTTGCTAGCTTTGCGTTGCTAGCGTGCTAGCTTTGCGTTGCTAGCTTGTGAGCATTTCGTTGCTTGCCTGCGAGCTTTGCCTTTGCTAGCTTTCTAGAGTTGCGTTGCTAATGAGCCGCGTTTCGCTCTGCTACCATTTGTGCCGTCTTACTGCCTGCTACCACAGCACCGTCACTCTGTGACACCTTTCGGCCCCGTCTACCCTTCCTCAATCGGAGGGGGAAACGTTGCTCCCTCATATGGCTCTCGTGCTGTGCTCGCACGCTCCCTAAGTTAGTGTAAGCGATCCAAGCTAGCAGCTTGGAAAATGTAGTTACAAATGATGGCAATCAATATATTAACAAATAACAGAATTTAACATACACCACAGAATTTAAACAGAACAACTGAACGAACTGCACATTTACATGCTCGCACACAGCGGCATCTAACTCGGGCAGAATGGCCCATATTACTTGCCTTGTTTGCACGAAAACATATCTACTACATTATAGCCGGGCCACAGGCTGAGTCTAAATTAAATACACAATATAAATTATAAACACAGATATAACTGAGTGGTACGAGTCGCCGCCGTCCTACAAACCCAGCGACGTTCGACCGCGGGCGATCTCGCCGGCCGCGAACCAGCCCACTACTTGCAGAAACCAAATTTTGACTCCCAGCCGAACAGGAATTTGACAGTCTCTCCTACTTGTTCAGCGCCTCGAGCAAGACCCTATGGATCCATAACCAGAACTGAACTCCGAGCTCGAATTAACTTCCAAACAAGGCTCCCAGGGGTAGAAAGGAAGGGAGAGGGCAATACCACCTGCCCCAGTCCCGCATGGGAATGATGTGGGGGATAAGTTTAAGAACCTCGATCAAGGGGCTAGAAGCCCATGACGTCATACCGGAGCCAGTGCATGGATCATTATCCCGCCCCCTTCCCTCTCGCTCGCTCTAACAAGAGCAGATTACTTGCGCCTAGTCATGAGTAGCAACACAATATCCATATCAATGATCACCCATGACCTTCACTTAGCTCCGCCTTCGGTTCTCAATGTCTCAGTCCTCCAGACTCAGTAGCGTGCCATTACGGGTCCATATCACCTTCAATTCACTACGGTTCCATTCACCTCCCGTACTAGTCTGTGATATAATTTATGCCCAAGTACATCACTCCCCCGAAATGCGGAGTCCAGTTCACGCGCACTCAACACTCTTCCCGAACGTCCGCGTCTCCTGCCGCTCTGCCATCCATGGCTGACAGTAGTTGGTGGTTTCCTCTTCGGCCGGTCTTGTGCAGTCCCTACAGGACCCTCAAGAGACCGCAGCGTGAGGCCAGAAGAATGTACTGCGCGCACGACGATCGGGTCCAACCAAGCGAGAAGGGGGGCCTGAAGTCCTGCGTCGCGTCTCCATCCATCCAAGCTAGGATATAGGTTTGGGAGGGAGAGAAACACAAGACAGCCTGCTCGGAAGGAAAATTAAACTTAAATACATGGCCATAAATTGCCTATCTAGCCGGTACGGCTTACATTCTAAGAAAACAAGGCACCAACAATAGCAAATCATACTTCTGCATGCCATCTAGCCCGGTGGAAA
>NW_019734378.1:46177-56367 GCF_002891405.2 Cryptotermes secundus
TACCAGAAATTGTTCTTTAATACGGGGTGGGAGAAATATTGAGATAATTTCTGCCTGAACCACCCCCCAAGTATCTGTGGATCCCAAATGCGTTCCTAAAATATGCATAAGTCTACCCGATGTTCGGGTAATCAACAACGCCATAAATTCTGTGTCAGGTAATAATTTTAATTCAATTATCTGATTTACTTGAATTAAAAATTTAAGTATCTGTTCAGGGTCCATATCTATCAAGGGGGGAATAGCAGCAGTTAAGTCAGTCACTACTTTGATCTTCATCTTGTTTACGGGAGTACCCAAATGACTTGTGGGATCAGTAATCGGTTGAATGGGGTTCATAGTTTCAATTGATTTAGCTGACGCTTGTGGAGGCAGGTAAGGCTCGATCGTGGTCCACTTATCTCTCACCCGCTTCCTCAAGTCGTCCAGCGTTCCTTCCGTGGATACACCTAGATGGCTTGCTAAACTCTCCAGCTGCTGCTTGGACAATTCATGGATCCACGCGCGTGGCATTTTGACTAAGCATGGAACACAAAAAGAAAAATATAAATACAATATACGTAAACATACACAGAGCCTATGACAGTTTATTTACAATCCATCGGCCCAGGCACAGCCTAGGGGTCTAACAATTAGCGTTCCAAAGGTCCTAAGTGAAAATCGATCGCTCTGCTACCACTTGAGCCGCGTTTCGCTCTGCTACCATTTGTGCCGTCTTACGGCCTGCTACCACAGCACCGTCACTCTCTGGCACCTTTCGGCTCCGTCTACCCTTCATCAATCAGAGGTGGAAACGTTGCTCCGTCATATGGCTCTCGTGCTGTGCTCGCACGCTCCCTAAGTTAGTGTAAGGGATCCAAGCTAGCAGCGTGGTAAATGTAGTTACAGATGATGGCAATAAATATATTAACTCTTTGACTGGCCGGGGGTGTTTTAAAGCCTGGATGATGCCAGCCGTTCCCTGTTGTTGGCGTGTTTTAACGCTTTGACAATCTCTTCCCTTCTTTGCTCTCTTGGCACTCATCAACCAAAGAAATATATATGATAGTTTTTGTGCATGTTTGTAAAGAACCCTTGTAAACTTTGTGGGGGTTTATATTACTGTCAGAACCCTCGGTTAAGGAAAAGGATAAGGAAAAGGTCAGAACATATTTCACATTCATTCAGTTTCACAATGGTTTCTCGCAGCAAGTGTCAGCGTGTTCCTACAAACCAGCTGGAAAGGGTTGTGAAGGAGATTTGTACTGATGATGATAGTGGCGATGAAATAATGATTCCCGAATTAGATAAAGTTGATAGTGACAATAATACAATGACAGACAGTGATCTTGAACATTTAGCTACCACGAGTGCGGTGCCTGACACGGCCATCTCATGAACGTACGGAGACATTGTACCAACAATAGTTCTATTTGCTAGTAGTTTCGGGATCAAAATTAATATAACACATAAAATGCATCCCTTTTCATGGATTAAAATTTTTTCTGGAGACGACTTGGTAAATCACATCACAACTGAAACCAATCGCTATGCTCACCAGCGCTTCAACACACATGAGTTAGCTCCTTACTCTCGAAAACACAATTACAAATAAGTCACATCAGAGGAAATCTGGACATACTTAGGAATTGTGTTCATGACAGGAATCGAAAAAGAACACCGTGAAATTGAAGAATATTTGTCCACTAGGCCCCTATTTCACACTCCATGGTATGGACAAAATATGTCTTTGCGGTTGAATAGTTTCATTCTATTCAAAAAGAACACAACAAACGAAAAATACAAGAAGAGAAATTACAGATTCAAAGATTTTATATTGGACTGTGTAGAAAAATGACTGAACCAAACAGACAGTGTGGAGAGGGAGAAGAGTCAAGGAATGAAGTGGATGACGAATCTATTGCGTCAGTCTCGAGTGCAGTCACGCCTCCGCCCTCGACCTTGAAAAGACCACCAGTGTAAGAGCCAGTAAATCGTCTAGAGGGTGGCCTGAAAATTCACAAAATGGTCCATGTTCCTCCCAGTAACAAGAAGAATGGTGCCCTGAGAAAGTGCCGCGTGAGTGCTAAGCACAAGATTAGAAAAGAAACAAGTGTCATGTGTGCAGGCTGTGGTGTGGCTCTCTGCAAACTTTCATGTTTCAATGTTTATCACACGAAGAAAAACTACTAAAGAGGTATGGAAAGGCATTTATTGCATAAAATATTGTCTTTTAATTAGTTCCTGAAAATTTCGTTTTTAAAAACCAATTTTTGTTGAAGTTGTTTAGGAAAAAGTAACTACATGCATTTTAGCGACATAAGGTTTAAAGGGTCTGACAGGAAGGGGTGGGATTTAAATACCCTTCGCGCCAGTCAAAGAGTTAACAAATAACAGAATTTAATATACACAACAGAAATTAAACAGAACAACTGAACTAACTGCACATTTATATGCTCGCACATAGCGGCATTTAACTCGGGCAGAATGGCCCATATTACTGGCGCAACAATTTGCCTTGGTTGCACGAAAACATAACTACTACATTATAGCCGGGCCACAGGCTGAGTCTAAATAAAATACACATTATAAATCATAAACACAGATATAACTGAGTGGTACGAGCCGCCGCCGTCCTACAAACCCACCGACGGGCGACCGCGGGCGATCTCACGTGCCGCGAACCAGCCCACTACTTGCCGAAACAAAAATTTGAACTCCCAGCCGAAGAGGAATTTGAAAGTCGCTCCGGCTGGCTCGGAGCCGCGAGCAAGGCCCTATGGTTCCATAACCACAACTGAACTCCGAACTCGAATTAACTTCCAAGCAAGGCTCCCAAGGGTAGAAAGGACGGGAGAGGGCAATACCACGTGACCCACTCCCGCATCGGGATGGGGTGGGGTATAAGTTTAAGAACAACGATCAAGGGGCTGGAAGCACATGACGTCAAACCGGAGTCAGTGCATTGCTCACTAGCTTGTTAGCTTTGCATTGCTAGCTTGCTACATATGCGTTGCTAGCTTGCTAGATTTGTGTTGCTAAATATGTAAGCTTTGCGTTGCTAGCTTTCTAGCTTTGGGTTGCTAGCTTTGCGTTCCTAGCTTGCTAGCTTTGCGTTGCTAGCTTGCTAGATTTGCGATGCTAACTTGCTAGCTTTGCTTTGCTAGCTTGCTAGCTTCGCGTTCCTAGCTTGCTAGATTTACGTTGATAGCTTGCTAGCTTTTCGTTGCTATCTTCCTAGCTTTGCGTTGCTAGCTTGCGACCATTGCGTTCCTAGCTTGCTAGCTTTGTGTTGCAAGCTTGCAAGCTTAGTAGATTTGCGTTGCTAGCTTGCTAGCTTTGCGTTGCTAGCATGCTAGCTTTGCGTTGCTAGCCTGCTAGCTTGTTTGCTAGCTTCCCGTTGATAGCTAGATTTGCGTTGCAGCTTGCTAGCTTTGCGTTGCTAGCTTGATAGCTTTGCGTTGCTAGTTTGCTAGCTTCCCGTTGCTAGCTTGCTAGCTTCGCTTTGCTAGATTTGCTTTGCCTTGCTAGCTTACTTTGCGTTGCTAGTTTTTTTGCTTTGCTAACTTGCTTTTCGTTGTTAGCCTCCTTTGCGTTGCTAGCCTGCATTGCGTTGCCTGCCTGTTTGCCTGCTTGACTGCTTGCCTGCTTGCCTGCCTGCTTGCTTTGCGTTCCTTGCTTGCTTTGTGATTCTCGCTTCCTTGGTTTGCGTTCCTAACTTCCTTTGAGTTGCTTGTTGCTTGCTTTGTGTTGCTTGCATCTTTGCTTGCTTTGCTTTGTTTCCTTTCTTGCTTGCTTTGCGTTGCTTGCTTGCTTTGTTTGTTTGCTAGCTTCCTTTGCCGTTCTTGCTTGCTTGATTGCTTTACTTTGCTTTCTTGCATTGTGTTGCTTGCTGGTTGGCTTGTTTGCGTTGCTTGTTTCTTGTTTGCTTCCTTGCGTTGCGTTGCTTGCTTGCTTGCTTTGCGTACCTTGCTTGTTTTCGTTGCTTGCTTGTTTGCTTCCTTTCGTTGCTTGCTTGCTTGCTTGATTAATTTGCGTTGCTTGTTTGCTTGCTTGCTTGATTTGCGTTGCTCTCCTGCTTGCTTTCTTGCGTTGCTTGCTTGCTTGAATTGCGTTGCTAGCTTACTAGCTATGCGTTGCTAGCTTACTAGCTCTGCGGTGCTAGATTGCTCGTTTTGAGTTTCTAGCTTGCTAGCTTTGCGTTGCTAGCTTACTAGCTCTGCGGTGCTAGATTGCTTGTTTTGAGTTTCTAGCTTGCTAGCCTTGCGTTGCTAGCTTCCTATGTTTGCGTTGCTTGCTTGCTTGCTTTGCGTTGCTTGCCTGTTTGTTTGCTTTGCGTTTCTTTCTTGCTATATTTAAGTTGCTATAGCTTGCTAGCTTTGCGTTGCTAGCTGGCTAGCTTTGCGATGCTAGCTTGCTAGGTCTCCCTTGCTAGCTTGATGGTTCTGCGTTGCTAGCTTGCTAGAATTCCGTTTCTATCTAGCTAGCTTAGAGTTGCTAACTTGCTAGCTTTGCGTTGCTAGCTTGCTAGTTTTGCGTTGTTAGCTTGCTATCTTTGCGTTGCTAGCTTCCTACGTTTGCGTTGCTTGCTTGTTGCTTGCTTTGCGTTACTTGCTTGCTTGATTAGCGTTTCTTGCTTGCTNCGTTTGCGTTGCTTGCTTGCTTCCTTGCTTTGCGTTACTTGCTTGCTTGATTAGCGTTTCTTGCTTGCTATCATTACGTTGCTAGCTTGCTAGCTTTGCAATGCTAGCTTGCTAGCTTTGCGTTTCTAGCTTGATAACTTCGCGTTGCAAGTTGGGTACCTTTCCGTTGCTGGCTTGCTAGCTTTGCGTTGTTAGCTTGATAGCATTGCGTTGCTAGCTTGCTAGCATTGCGTTGCTAGTTTGCTGGCTTTGCGTTTTTTGCTTGCTTGCTTTCTTTGCGTTGCTTGCTTGTTATGCGTTTATTGCATGCTACTTTGCGTTGCTAGCTTGCTAGCTTTGCGTTGTTAGCTGGCTAGCTTTGCGTTTCTTGCTAGCTATCATTAAGTTGCTAGCTTGCTAGCTTTGCAATGCTAGCTAGCTAGCTTTGCGTTGCTAACATGATAGCTTCGCGTTGCTAGTTGGCTATCTTTCCGTTGCTAGCTTGATATCTTTGCGTTGTTTCTTGCTTGCTTGCTTTCCTCGTTTTTGTTTGTTAGCATTGCGTTGCTAGTTTGTTATCATTGCGTTGTTAGCTTGCTGGATTTGCGTTATTTGCTTGCTTGCTTGCTTTGCGTTGCTTCCTTGCTTGCTTGCTATGCGTTTCTTGCATGCAACTTTGCGTTGCTAGCTTGTTAGCTTTGCGTTGCTAGCTGGCTAGTTTTGCGTTGCTAGATCGCTAACTTTGCGATGCAATCTTGCTAGGTCTGTCTATCTAACTTGATGGTTTTGCGTTGCTAGCTTGCTATGTTTGCTTTTCTAGCTTGCTAGCTTTGCGTCTCTATATTGTTAGCTTTCCGTTTCTAGCTTGCTAGCTTGCTAAATTTTTCGTTGCTAGTTTGCTAGTTTTGCGTTGCTAGCTTGAGAGCTTAGCGTTGCTATCTTGCTAGCTTTGCGTTGCTAGCTTGCTAGCATTGTGTTGCTAGCTTGATAGCATTTCGTTGTTAACTTGCTAGCTTTCCGCTGCCAGTGTGCTAGCTTTGCGTTACTAGCTTGCTGGCTCTGCGTTTCTTGGTTGCTTGCTTGCTTTGCGTTGTTTGCTTGCTTGCTATCTTTCCGTTGCTGGCTTGATAACTTAGCGTTGTTTCTTGCTTGCTTGCTTTCCTCGTTTTTGTTTGCTATCTTCGCGTTGCTAGCTTGCTAGATTTGCGTTGCTAGGTTGCTATTTTTTGTTGCTAGCTAGCTAGATTTGCGTTGCAATCTTGCTAGATTTACGTTGCAACCTTACTAGCTACTCGTTGCCAGCTTGCTAGCTATGCGTCGCTAGCTTGCTAGATTTGCGTTGCTAGCTTGCTAGCTTTGCGTTGCTAGCTTTCTAGCTTTGCGTTGATAGCTTGCTAGTTTTGCGTTGCTAGCTTGTTAGCTTGCTAGATTTACGTTGCAAACTTGCTACTTTTGCGTTGCTACCTTCCTAGTTTTGCGTTGTTTGCTGCCTAGATCTGCGTTGCTAGCTTGCTAGCTTTAAGTTGCTAGCTTGATAGCTTTGCTTTGTAGCTTGCTCTCTTTGCGTTGCTAACTTGCCAAATTTGCGTTGCTATATAGCCAGCTATGCCTTGTTAGCTAGTTAGCTTTGCGTTGCCAGCTTGCTAGCTATGCGTTGAAAGTTTGCTAGCTTAGTGTTGCTAGCTTGCTAGTTTTGAGTTGCTAGGTTGCTAGATTTGCTTTTCTAGCTTGCTAGCTTTGCGTTGCTAGCTTGCTAGCTTTGCGTTTCTAGCTTGCTAGCTTTGCGTTGCTAGCATGCTAGCTTTGCTTGCTAGTTGGCTGGGTTTGCGTTGCTAGCTTGCTAGATTTCCGATGCTAGCTTGCTAGATTTGCGTTGCCAGCTTGCTAGCTTTGGATTGCTAGCTACCTAGCTTGCTATATATGCGTTGCTAGCTTGCTACCTTTGCGTTGATATCTTGCTAGATTTGCGTAGGTAGCTTGCTAGATTTGCGTTGCTAGTTTGCTACCTTTCCGTTTCTAACTTGCTAGCATTGCGTTGGTAGCTTCCTAGCTTTGCGTTGCTAGCTTGCTAGATTTGAGTTGCTAGCTTGCTAGCTTTGCGTGACTATCTTGCAAGTTTTGTTTGGTAGCTTGTTAGGTTGCTAGATTTGCATTGCTAATTTTCCAGCTTTGCTTTGCTAGCTTCCCAGCTTTGCGTTGCTAGCTAGTTTTCTTCGCGTTTCAAGCTTGCTAGCTTTGCGTTGGTAGCTTGATAGCTTTGCGTTGCTAACTAAGGAATGCAAACGAACGAAGGAAGCAAGAATCACAAAGCAAACAATGCAAGCTAGGAACGCAATGCAAGCTAGAAATCAAGCAGGCAAACAGGCAAGCAGGCAAGCAACAAGGAGGCAAGTAGGCAGTCAACGCAATGCAGGCTAGCAACGCAAAGCAGGCTAGCAACGAAAAGAAAAATTAGAAACGTCACAAAGCTAGCAACGCAAAGTAAGATTGCAAGGCAAAGGAAGCTAGCAAATCAAAGCTAGCAAGCTAGAAACGCAAAGCAAGCAAACTAGCAACGCAATGCTAGCAAGCTAGCAACGCAAAGCTAGCATATTTAGCAACGCAAATATAGCAAGCTAACAAACTAGCAACGCAAAGCTAGCAAGAAAGAAAAGCAAAGCTAGCAAGCTAGTAACGCAATGCTAGCAAGCTAGAAACGCAAAGCTAGCAAGCTAGTAACGCAATGCTAGCAAGCTAGCAACGCAACGCTAGCAAGCTAGCAAAGCAAAGCAAGCAAGCAAGCAACGCAAAGCAAGCAAGATACAAAGCAACGCAAAGCAAGCAACAAAAATTCAAAGCAAAGCAAGCAAGGAAGCAAGCAACAAAGGAAGCAAACAAGCAAGTTTCGAAAAGCAAGCAAAGTACGCAAAGCAAGCAAGCAAGCAAGCATCGCAACACAAGGAAACAAACAATAAACAAGGAACGCAAATCAAGCTAACAAGCAAACAACTGAATGCTAGCAAGCAACGTAACACAAGCAAGCAAGCAAGAACGTTAAACCAAGCTAGAATACAAAGCACAGCAAGCAAGCACGCAACGCAAAGCAAGCAAGAAAGCAAACAATACAAATCAAGCAAAGAAGGAAGCAACACAAAGCAAGCTAGAAGCAACTCAACGAAGTAAGGAACGCAAACAAACCAAGGAAGCAAGAATCACAAAGCAAGCAAAGCGAGCTAGCAACGCAAAGCTAGCAAGGTAGCAACGCAAAGTTAGCCAGGTAGCAACGCAAAGCTAGCAAGCTAGCAACGAAAATCTTACAACCTAGCAACGCTAAGCTAGAAAGAAAACTAGCAAACTTGAAACGTAAAGCTAGCAAGCTAGCAACGCAATGCTAGCAAGTTAGCAACGCAAAGCTAGCAAGCTATCAAAGCAAAGGTAGCAAGCTAGCAATGCAAAACTAGCAAGCTAGAAACGCAAAGCTAGCATGCTAGCAACGCAAAGCTAGCAAGCTAGCAATGCAAAGCAAGCAAGCTAGCAAAGCAAAGCTTGCAAAGCTAGCAACGCAAATATAAAAATCTAGCAAGTTAACAAAACAAAGCAATTAATCTAGCAACGCCAAGCTAGTAAGGTAGCAACGCAAAACTAGCAAACAAGCAACGCAATGATAGCAAGCTAACAACGCAAAGCTAGCAATCTAGCAACGAAAGATTGCAAGCAGTAAATGCAAAGAAAGCAAGCTACGCAAAGCTCTCAAGCTAGCAACGCAAAGCTAGCAAGATAGCAACGCAAAGGTAGCAAACTAGCATCGCAAATCTAAAAATCTAGCAAGCTTGAAACTCAAAGCTAGCAAGCTAGTAACACAAAGCTAGCAAGCTAGCAAAGCATATTTAGCAAGCTAGCTAGATAGCAACGCATAGCTAGCCAGCTAGCAATGGAAACCTAGCAAGCTAGCAACGCAAAGCTAGAAAGCTAGCAAGGCAAAGCTAGCAAGTCTGGAACGGAAACCTATCAAGCTAGCAAGGCAAAGATAGAAAGCTAGCAACGCATAGCTAGCAAGCTAGCAAATCAAAGATAGCAAGGTAGCAACGCAAAGTTAGACAGCTAGCAACGCAAAGCTAGCAAGCTAGCAAAGCAAAGTTAGCAAAACAGAAACGGAAAGCTGGCAAGCTTGCAAAGCAAAGCTAGAAAGCTAGAAACGCCAAGCTAGCAAGCTAGCAAAGCAAAATTAGCAAGCTAGCAATGCAAAATTAGCCAGCTAGCAAGCTAGCAACGCAAAGCTAGCAAGCTAGCAACGGAAAAGTATCAAGCTAGCAACGCAAAGCTAGCAAGCTATCAACGCAAGGCTACAAGCTAGCAACGAAAAGTAAGCAAGCTAGGAAAGCAAAGCTAGCAAGATTGCAACGCAATCCTAGCAAAATAGCATCGAATAGCTAGCAAGCTAGCAACGCAAAGCTAGCAAGCTAGCCAAGCAAGCAACCCAAAGCTAGCAAGCTATCAACGCAGGGCTACAAGCTAGCAACGAAAAGTAAGCAAGCTAGGAAAGCAAAGCTAGCAAGATTGCAACGCAATCCTAGCAAAATAGCATCGAATAGCTAGCAAGCTAGCAACGGAAAAGTATCAAGCTAGCAACGCAAAGCTAGCAAGCTAGCAACGGAAAAGTATCAAGCTAGCAACGCAAAGCTAGCAAGCTAGCAACGCAAAGCTAGCAAGCTAGCAAAGCAAAGTTAGCAAAATAGAAACGGAAAGCTAGCAAGCTTGCAAAGCAAAGCTAGAAAGCTAGAAACGCAAGCTTGCAAGCTAGCAAAGCAAAGTTAGCAAGCTAGCAATGCACAATAACCAGCTAGCAAGCTAGAAACGCAAAGCTAGCAAGCTAGCAACGGAAAAGTATCAAGCTAGCAACGCAAAGCTAGCAAGCTATCAACGCAAAGCTACAAGCTAGAAAAGAAAAGCAAGCAAGCTAGGAAAGCAAAGCTAGCAAGATTGCAACGCAAACCTAGCAAAATAGCATCGCATAGCAAGCAAGCTAGCAACGCAACGCTAGCAAGCTAGCCACGCAAAGCTAGCCAGCTAGCAACGCAAAGCTAGCAGGCTAAAAACGCAAAGCTAGCAAGCAAGCAACCCAAAGCTAGCAAGCTATCAACGCCAAGCAAGGAATCTAGCACCGCAAAGCTAGCAACGCAAACCTAGCAATCTTGCAACGCAAAGTGAACCGTGCAACGGTTCTTCTCTGTGAAGTTCTTTGGAGTCCCCCCCCCAAACGCCGGGATGCGAGCCGTTCTTACTTCTTTCCATTCATAGTCTTAGCTGATGTCAGGTCAGCTGACCTTGTCCCCTCCCTTCCTGGACTGACGCGATGTTTGTTGTGTGGTGATGAGGAATGCCTCGGCCTCTCTTCCCGATACCGTCAGACAGGTAACATCGCCAGTTCCAAATTCGCTGTTTAGGTTGATTTGATTTCGTGAAATTCTGTTTCGGCCCGGGCGCATTCTGAAGGGGGAAGAGTGCCCTCGCGACCTGATGAAGGTTGTATCAAGTCGCGAGGTTAAGCTTGGTTAGTAATTTTTGGAAACGCCAGTAAGTGACTTACTGTGGTGCTTGGTTTCCTGGTTT
>NW_019734378.1:59045-68627 GCF_002891405.2 Cryptotermes secundus
GTTTTGTTTGTTGGCTTGAATAGCCGGTCGCCCTTCAGAGGCGTGAGTATGAATATACAGTTTTGTTCCCAGTAAGGTCAATGGTTGCCATGAGGCGTGCTTATATTTGTGTCTGTGCGCTTAGCACAGAGTAATTCTGTATGAATTGTGAGCGTGTTTTGACCAGCTACTGCCCATCAGGCAGAGTCACCTGTATAAGTCAAATGGATGCCATGAGGCGTGCTTATATTTGCGTCTGTGCGCTTAGCCACAGAGTAATTCTGTATTAATTGTGAGTGTGTTTGACCAGTCACTGCCCGTCAGGCAGAGTCACCTGTACGCCTTGTTATCAATATACACATTTATTTATATGTTAGAAACGCCTGTAGTATTTGTGTATACTTGGGTTGTGTGTGTTCCCTACTAGTTCAGGCTAGCAGATCCGTCCAGCTTGGCCCATAGTGCCGACAGTGGTTTTCCTCTCCCGAGATCCCCTACTCGACCTTGGGGAGGCATAGGGCCTCACGTACAAGCAAGTCGTCTTATGAGCCTGTCCCTTGCCCGCTTTGAATAGGAGTCCATGGGTTAAAGTGGGTAGGAGAATTGGGTTCCCTTCTACATGGGAAGGGAAAGGCACAAAGTGGTAGCAGAGCATGGTTCTCGACCCACATGGGCAAGGGGCAGCGGCTCAAAAGTTAGCAAGCAAGAAACGCACAGCAACCAAGCAAGCAAACAAACCAAAGCAAGCAAGCAGGCAAGCAGGCAAGCAAGCAACGCAAACCTAGGAAAGTAGCAACGCAAAACTAGCAAGCAAGCAACGCATAACAAGCAAGCTAGCACGTAAAGCTTGCAAGCTAGCAACGCAAATCTAGCAAGATAGCAACACAAATATAGGAAACTAACAACGCAAAGTTAGCAAACTAGCAAAACAATTCAAGAAAGCAAACAAGCAACGCAAATTAAACACGCAAGAAATCAACGCAAAAGAAGAAAGGAAAGAAGCAACGCAAAGCTAACAAGAAAGCAAGCAACAAAGAAGCAAACAAGCAAGAAACGAAAAGCAAACAAGGTACGAAAATGAAGCAAGCAAACAAAAAAGCAACGCAAGGAAGCAAACATGAAACAAGCAACACAATGCAAGCAAGCAACGTAAAGCAAGCAAGAACGGCAAAATTATCTAGCAAAAAAAGCAAAGCAAGCAAACAAGCAAGCAAATCAAACAAGCAAGAAAGGAAAAAAATAAAGCAAACAAAGAAGCAAGCAACACAAAGCAATAAGCAAGCAAATTAAAGAGAGTAAGGAACGCAAACTAAACAAGGAAGCAAGAATCACAAAGCACGCAAACAAGCAAGGAACGCAATGCAAGCTATAAAGCAAGCAGACAAGAAGGCAAGTAGCAAGCAGGCAAGCTGGCAAGCAGGCAGACAAAGCAATGCAGGCTAGCAAAGCAAAGCTGGCTAGCAACGAAAAGCAAATTAGCAACGCAAAAATCTAGCAACTCAAAGTAAGCTAGCAAGGCAAAGCAAGCTAGCAAAGCAAAGCTAGTAAGCTAGCAACGCAAACCAAGCAAACTAGCAACGCAAGGCTAACAAGCTAGCAACGCAAAGCTAGCATGTCTAGCAACGCAAATCTAGGCAGCTAACAAACTAGCAACGCAAAAGTAGCAAGCTAGAAAAGCAAAGCTAGCAAGCTAGTAACGCAATGCTAGCAAGCTACCCACGCGAAGCTAGCAAGCTAGAAACGCAAAGCTAGCAAGATAGCAACGCAAATTTAGCAAGCTAGCAACGCAAAGCAAGCAAGCTAGCAACGCAAACCTAACAAGCTAGAAACGCAAAGCTAGCAAGCTAGCAACGAAAAGGTTAGCAAGCTAGCACCGCAAAGCTAGCAAGCTAGCAACGCAAAGCAAGAGAACTAGCAACTCAAAAGTGGCAAGCTAGCAACGAAAAGCTAGCAAGCTAGCAACGCAAAGCTAGCAAGCTAGCAACGCAAACAAGCAAGCAAGAAGGCAACGCAAAGCAAGCATGCAAGAAAGCAACGCAAAGCAAGCAAGCAAATAAGCAACGCAAAGCAAGCAAGGAAGAAAGCAACGAAATGAAGCAAACAAGCAAGTTTCGAAAAGCAAGGAAAGTACGCAAAGCAAGCAAGCTAGGAAGCATCGCAACACAAGGAAACTAACAAGAAACAAGCAACGCAGAACAAGTAACAAGCAAACAACTGAATGCAAGCAAGCAACGTAAAGCAAGCAAGCAAGCAAGAACGGTAAACCAAGCTAGAAAACAAAGCAAAGCAAGCAAGCAACTCAAAGCAAGCAAGAAAGCAAAGAATGCAAAACAAGCAAAGAAGGAAGCAACACAAAGCAAGCAAGCAGGCAAGCAGTCAAGCAGACAAGCAGGCAAGCAGGCAGGAAACGCAACGCAGGCAAGCAAAGAAAAGCAGGCTAGCAAATAAAAGCAGGTTAGCAACGAAAAGAAACAAGCAACGCAAAGTAAGCTAGCAACGCAAACAAGCTAGCAACGCAAAGCTAGCATTCTAGCAACTCAAATCTAGCAAGCTAGCAAATCAAAGCTAACAAAATAGAAACATAAATCTAGCAAGCTAGCAACGCAAAGCTAGCAAGTTAGCAAAGCCAAGCTAGCAAGCTAGCAAAGCAAAGGCAGCAGGCTAGCAATGCAAAACTAGCAAGCTTGCAACGCAAAGCTAGCAACCTAGCAAAGCAAAGCTAACATACTATCAACGCAAAACCAGCAAGCTAGCAACGCACAGCAGGCAAGCTAGCAATGCAAATCAAGCAAGTTAGCAAAGCAAGGCAAGCAAGCTAGCAACGCAAAGCTAACAAAATTCAACGCATAGCTAGCAAGCTAGCAACGCAAATATAAATATCTAGCAAGTTAACGAAGCAAAGCTTGTAATCTAGCAACGCCAAGCTAGCAAGGTAGCAACGTAAAGCTAGCAAGCTAGCAACGCAATGACAGCAAGCTAACAACGCAAAGCTAGCAATCTAGCAACGAAAGCTTGCAAGCAGTAAACGCAAATGAAGCAAGCTACGCAAAGCTAGCTAGCTAGCAACGCAAAGCTAGCAAGATAACAACGCAAAGCTGGCGAACAAGCAACGCAAATCTAACAATCTAGCAAGCATGCAAAGCAAAGCTAGCAAGATTGCAACGCAAGGCTCCCAAGCTAGCAACGCAAAGCTAGCAAGCTAGCAAAGTTAAGCAAGCAAGCTAGCAAATTCAAGCTAGCAAGCAAGCAAAGGAAAGCTAGCAAGGTAGCAACGCAAAGCTAGCAAGCTAGCCACGCAAAACCAAGCAAGCAAGCGACGCAAAATATGGCAACCTTGCAATGCACACTAGCAAGCTAGCAACGCAAAACTGGCAAGCAAGCAACGCATAGCTGGCAAGCTAGCAACGCACAGCTAGAAAGCTAGCAACGCCAAGCTAGCAAGCAAGCAACGCAGAGCTAGCAAGCTAGGAACGCACAGTTAACAAGCTAATAACGCAAAGCTAGCAAGCTAGAAACGCAAAGCTACGAAGCCAGCAAGGCAAAAGCTAGCAATCTAGCAACGCAAAGCTAGCAAGATAGGAACGCCAAGCTAGCAAGTTAGCAACTCAAAGCTAGTAAACTAGTAACGAATTTCTAGCAAGCTAGCAAATCAAAGATACAAGATAGCAACGGAAAACTAGCAGGGCAGCAACGAATAGCTAGCAAGCTAGCCACGCAAATCTAGCAAACAAGCAACGCAAAGCTGGCAAGCAAACGACGCAAACCTGGCAAGCTAGCAAAGCAAAGCTATCAAGCTAGCAAAGCATAGCTAGAAAGCTAGCAACGCAATGCTAGCAAGCCAGCAACACAAAGCTACCAAGATAGCAACGCAAAGCAAAAACCTATCAACGCAAATCTATCAAGCTAGCAACGCAATGGTAACAAAATAGCAAAGAAAATCTATCAAGCTAGCAACTCAAATCTAGCAGTTAATAAGCTAGCAACGCAAACCTAGGAATCTAGCAAAGCAAATATAGCAAGCTGGCAACGCCAAGCCAGCAAG
Source organism: Cryptotermes secundus (assembly GCF_002891405.2). Lineage (NCBI taxonomy): Eukaryota > Metazoa > Arthropoda > Insecta > Blattodea > Kalotermitidae > Cryptotermes > Cryptotermes secundus. The sequence goes on from NW_019734378.1 coordinate 63,067, forward strand.
TTAGCAACGCAAAGCTAGCAAATTAGCAACGCAATTCTGGCCAGCTAGCAAACCAAAGCTACAAAGCTAGCAATACAAAGTTAGAAATCTAGCAACGCAAAGCTAGGAAGATAGCAACGAACGCTAGCAAGCAAAAGACGCAAAACTAGCAAGCTAGCCACGCAAATCAAACAAGATAGCAACGCAAAGCTACAAATTAGCAACGCAATTCTAACTATTTAGCAAGCTAGCAACGCAAAGTTAGGAAGCTAGCAGCGCAAAGTCTGCAAGTTAGCAACCCAATGATAGCATGCTAGCTACTTATATCAATGAAGCTAGCAAGCTAGCAAATTACAGGTAGCAAACTAGCAATGCAAAGCTGGTAAGCTAGGAACGCAAAGCTTGGAAGCTAGAAAGGCAAAGCTGGCTAGATAGAATCCTAAAGCTGGCAAGCTAGCAACGCAAAGCTGGCAAGTGAGCAACGCATAACTAGCAAGCTAGGAATGTAGCAACGGAAAGCTAGCAAGTTAGGAACGCAAAACTAGCAATCTAGAAACCAAAGCTAGGAAGGTAACAACGAAATCTAGAAAGCAAGGAATGCAAAGCAATAAAACAAGCAAGCAACGCAAAACTACCAAGCTAGCAACTCAACGCTAATAAGCTAGCAAAGGAAATCTATCAAGATAGCAAAGAAAAGTTAGCAAGCTAGCCACGGAAATATAGCAAGCAATAAAGGCAATGCTGACAAGCAAACCACGCAAACATGGCAAGCTAGCAACTCGAACTTATCAAGCCACCAAAGCAAAGCTAGCAAGCTTGCAACGCAAAGCTAGGAAGCAAGCAACGCAAACCTACCAAGATAGAAACGCAAGGCTAAAATCTAGCAACGTAAATTTTGCCATCTAGCGAGCTAGCAAAACAAAGCTAATAAGCTTGCAACGCAAAGCAACAAGCTAGCAACGCAAAGATAGCAAGCTAACAACGCAAAGATAGAAAGCTAGCAACGCAAAGCTAGCAAGCTAGCAACGAAAATCTAGCATGCTGGCAACGCAAAGCTAGTAAGCTAGCAACGGAAAGCAAGCAAGGTAGCAACGCAAATCTACCAAGCTAGAAACGCAAGGCTAAAAAGCTAGCAACGCAAATTTTGCAAGCTAGCGAGCTAGCAAAACAAAGCTAATAAGCTTGCAACGCAAAGCTAGCAAGCGAGAACGCAAAGATAGCAACTTAGAAACGCAAAGATAGCAAGCTAGCAAAGCAACGAAAATCTAGCAAGTTAGCATTGCATAGCTACCAAGCTAGTAAAGCATAGCAAGCAAGCAACGCATATCTATCAAGATAGCAAGGCAAAGCTATCAAGCTAGCAACGCAAAGCTAGCAAGATATCAACGCAAATATACCAAGCTATCAACGCAAAATTAGAAAGCTAGAAACGCAAAGCTAGCAAGCTAGCAAAGCAAAACTGGCAAGCTAGAAAAGCACAGCTTGCAAGCTAGCAAATCAAAGCTGGCAACCTAGCCATGCAAATCTAGCAAGCTAGCGACGCAAAGCTAGGCAGCCAGCAACGCAAAGCTAGGAAGCTAGCAACGCTAAACTAGCAAGCTAGCAACTCAAAGCTAGCAAGCTAGCAACGCAAAGATAGCAAGCTAGCATTGCAAAGCTAGCAAGTTAGAACGCGAAGCTAGCAAGCTAGAAACGAAAAGCTACCAAGCTAGCAACGAAAAATTAGCAAGGTAGCAATGCAAAGCTAGCAAGCCAGCAACGCAAATTAGCAAGCTAGCAACGCAAAGATAGGAAGATAGCAACGCAAAGCTAGCAAGCTAGTAATGCACATCTAGCAAGCTAGCAACGCAAAACTAGTAAGCTACCAACGCACAGCTAGCAAGCTAGCAACGCAAAGCTAGCGAGCTATCAACGCAAAGCTAGCATGCTAGCAAAGGAAAGCTAGCAAGCTAGCAACGCAAAGCTAGCAAGCTACCAACGCAAAGCTATTAAGCTAGCAACGAAAAGCTAGCAAGCTATCAACGAAAGCTAGCAAGCTAGGAAACCAAACCTGTCAAGCAAGAAATGAAAAGCAAGCAAGCAAGCAACGTAAAGCTAGCAAGATTGCAACGCAAACTTAACAAGATAGCAACGAAAAGCTAGCAAGCTTGCAACACAAAGTTAACATGCTAGCAAATGAAAGCTAGCAAGCTAGGAACGCAAAGCTAGCCAACGAGCAAAGCAAAGCTAGGTAGCTACCAAAACAAATTTGCAAACTAGCAACGCATAGCTGGCAAGCTAGCAACGCAAAGCTGGCTAGCAAGAACGCACAGCAGACAAGCTACCAACGAAGCGCTACCAACCTAGCAAAGGCAAACCTAGCAATCTAGCAAGCTAGCATCGAAAAGCTAGTAAGCTAGCAACGCTAAACTAGCAAGCTGGCAACGCCAAGCAAGCAAGTTAGCAACGCAAAGCTAGCAAGCTAGTAACGCAAAGCTACAAGCTAGCAAGCTAGCAACGGAATGCTAGCAAGATAGAAACGCATAGCTAGCAAGCTAGCAACACACAGCAGGTAAATTAGAAACGCAAAGCTGGAACGCTAGAAACGCACAGCAGGCAAGTTAGCAAAGCAAAGCTGGCAAGCTAGCAACGCAAAGCTACCAAGATAGCAACGCAAAGCTAGCAAGCTAGCAACGGATAGTTAGCAAGCTAGAAATGCAAAGCTACCAAGCTAAAACACAAAGCTAGGAAGCTAGCAACGAAAAACTAGCAAAGCTAGCAATCCTAAGCTAGGAAGCTAGCAAGGCAAAGATAGCTACCTAGCAATTGAAAGCTAGAAAGCTAGAACGGAATGCTAGCAAGCTAGCAACGAAAAAATAAGCAGCTGCCAACGCCAAACTACCAAGCTAGCAACGCAAAGATAGCCAGCTAGCAATGCAAAATTAGCAGGATAGCAACAAAAAGCTAGCAAGCTAGCAAGGCTTAACTAGCAATCTAGCAAGGTAGCATAGAAAAGCTTGCAAGCTACCAACGAAAAAAATAGCAAGCTAGCGACGATAAGCTATTAAACTAACAACGCCATCTATTCAGTTAGCAACGCAAAGCTATCAAGCTAGCAACGCAAACCTAGCAATCTAGCAACGCAAATCATGCAAGCTAGCAACGATAAGCTTGCAAGAAACAAACGCAAAACAAGCAAGCAAGCATCGCAATGATATCGAAGTAGGAAGGCAAATTTAGCCAGCTAGCAGTGCAAAGCTAGCAAGCTTACAACGGAAAGCTAGCAAGGTAGAAACGCAAATCAGGGTATCTAGAAAAGGAAACAGGCAAGGTAGAAACGCAAACATGGCAATCTAGCAAGTCAATCCTGGCAAGTCTCAACTCAAAACTAGATAGCAACATCACATATCTAGCAAGAAAGCAAGCTAGCAACGGAAAGCTAGCAAACAAGCAAGAAAACAACGGAAATATAGCAATCTAGCAAGCTAGCAACTCAAAGCTAACAAGCTACCAACTCAAAGCTAGCAAGCTAGCAACTCAAAGCTAGCAAGATAGCAACGCATATCTAACAAGCAGGCAAGGCAAAGATAGCAATCTATCAACGTAAAGCTGGGAAGTTAGCAACGCAATGCTAGCAATCTAGCAACGCAAAGTTAGCAAAATAGCAACGCAAAGCTAGTAAGATAGCAACGACGTGCTTGCAAGCTATCAACATATATCTAGCAATCTAGCAAGGTAGCAACGAAAACCTAGCAAGCGAGCAACGCAAAACTAGCAACGAAAAGGCTAGGAATCTAGCAACGCAAAACTACCAAGCTAGGAACGCAAAGTTAGCAAGCTAGCAACGAAAATCTAGCAAGCAAGATACGCAAAGCAAGCAAGCAAGAAAGCAACACATATCTATCAAGATAGGAAAGCTAAGATAGCCAGCTAGCAACGCAAATCTAACAAGCTAACAACGCAAAGCTACCAAGCAAGCAACGCAAAGGTATCAAGCTAGAAACGCAAAGCTGGCAAGCTAGCAAAGCAAAGCTGGCAAGCTAGCAAGATAGCAAAGCAAAGCTGGCAATCAAGCAAACACAGCTGGCAAGCTAGCAACTCAAAAATGGCAAGCTAGCAATGCAAATCTAGCAAGCTAGCAACGCAAATCTAGGAAGCTAGCAATGCAAAGCTAGCTAGCTAGCAACGCAAAGCTAGCAAGCTATCAACCCAAAGATAACAAGCTCGCATTGAAAACCTAGAAAGTCAGAACGCAAAATTTGCAAGCTAGCAACGCAAAGCTACCATGCTAGCAACGAAAAACTAGCAAGCTAGCAGAGCAAATCTAGCAAGGTAGTAATGCAAAACTAGCAAGCTAGCCACTTAAAGCTAGTATGATAGCAACGCAATGCTAGCAAGCTAGGAACGCATATCTAGTCACCTTGCAAGCTAGCAACGAAAAGCTAGCAAGCGAGCAACGCAAATCTAGCAAGCTAGCAACGCAAATCTAGCAAGCTTGCAACGCTAAGATAGCAAATTAGCAAAGCAAAGCTAGCAAGCTAGCAACGCAAATTTACCAAGATACCAAAGCTAATCTAGCAAGCAAGCAACGAAACCTATTAAGCTAGCAACGAAAGCTAGCATGCTAGCAACACAAAAGTAGCAAGCAACAAAAGAAAAGCAAGCAAGCAAACAAGCAGCGCAATGCTCTCAAAATAGCAACGCAAACCTAGAAAGCTACCAACGCAAAATTAGCAAGCTATCAACGCAAAACTGGCCAGCAAGCAAATCAAAATTAGCAAGCTAGCAACGCAAGTCTTCCAAGCTAGCGAGCTAGCAAAAGAGAGCTAATAAACTTTGAACGCAAAGCAACAAGCTAGCAACGCAAAGCTAATAAGCTAGAAACCTAAAACTAGCAAGCTAGCAACGCAAAGCTAGCAAGCTAGCAACGAAAAACTAGCAAGCTAGCAACGCAAAGCTAGCATGCTAGCAATGGAAAGCTAGCATGCTAGCAATTGAAGCTAGCAAGCTAGCAACGCAAAGCTAGCCAGCTAGCAAAGCAAAGCTAGCAAGCTAGCAAAGCTAAGCTGGCAAGCTAGAAAAGCAAAGCTGGCAAGCTTCCAACGAACAGCTGGCAAGCTAGGAACGCAAAGCAGGCAAGCTAGAAAGAAAAGCTAGCAAGCTAGAAACGCATATCTAGCAAGCTAGCAACGCAAATCTAGCAAGCTAGGAACGAAAACTAGCAAGCAAATGAAGCAAAACAAGCAAGCAAGTAAGCAAGGCAACGCTAGCAAATTAGTAACGCAAAAGTAGGAAGCTAGAAACGCAAAGCTAGCAACCTAGCAACGCAAAGCTAGTGAGCTAGCAAAGCAACGAAAATCTAGAAAGTCAGCAACGCAAAGCTACCAAGCTAGGAATGCAGAGCCTGAAAACTTGCAACGCAAATCGAGCAAGCAACATACGCAAAGCAAGAAAGCAAGCAAGCAACGCATATCTATCAAGATAGCAAAGCAAAGATAGCCAGCTAACATCGAAAAGCAACCAAGCTAGAAAAGCAAAGGTAGCAAGCTAGAAATGCAAAGCTAGCAATCTAGCAACGCAAAGCTAGGGAGCTAGCAACGCAA
>NW_019734379.1:0-12520 GCF_002891405.2 Cryptotermes secundus
TGTGGACTTATGTGCCCCCGCCCCTTTATGTTGGTTGGCTACACATTTTTAGGAAGGGGTTTGGAGGGGGAGGTCAAATGATAACTCCTTTTCCGCCCCTGGAGGCGTGGTTTCGTTTACTGTACCCATAGATTGTGCAGTAAGCACTTAAGTGGCCCCACCCCTTAATGCTGATTGGCTACTCATCACTCATGGTCGTATAACTGCCGCATGTTCGTGTTCCTGCCGCGGTGCATCGGAAAGTACCTGGTTTTTGTTTACATTTTGCCGCGGTGCATCGNGCAGATTGTGTTGTTCAGTTAGTGTGGTTACTTGCAAGTTTGGAATTATGTGTGGAGTTGATTTCAGTTTGTAACATTCTCACCCAGAGCAGTCTGCTTATGGTTATTGATGGTCATTACTATCTGTCCTTACCATAGGTGATTAATTTTTTAGTAAATGGTTTCCAAACAGAAGATATGACACTCCTGTCAAAAGAAACTGAAGATTTTGTTTCTTGATTAGTCAGTATCCTGTTGAGAAGGGTATAATAAAATAGTTTCACTTGGTGTAGTATTTAAATGAATATCAGCTTTAGGAAAAACTATATAAAAATGTTTTAGTTTCATAATATATTTGAATGCACTAAAAGTTTAAATGTAAACTTGAGGTGGCCACGTGCAGTTGGAGCCCAGGCAGGGCCACTGAAGCATCAGGCCGATAGCTTTAAATGGTTGCAGTGGTAGACTTACCATTTATTAATTTGTACAGATTTCCTAACAGACTTGCTACTGTGATGAAGACTTGTTCAAACAACGCTCTGAGAAATAATTTCATTATGTAACATAATTCATCTGAACTGATTACAATTCAGTTAATCAGTACACACAATTACTGTACTGTTGTAGTGTGCCAATATTTCTTGTTTATAAATGGAAGTACAGTCATCTACAAACACCAGTGTTATGTGTGAGATATGAGATATTCACGGCACTGATCATGACGAAGTTTGGTGTGACGCTGTATAGGTGGGTAGGAGTCTGCCAACATTTTGGAGGAATGTACCGCCACCTTCATAAGGGTAGACTTCTGCTACATACATTCTATCACATCCTGACTTTTCAGCAGTATTATTGAGGATAAGTCTTCTGAAATGTAATGCTCTGTAATTTGTTTTTACCATCACTGCAGACAAATATACTTCCTCCATCTTCAGGATGGAAAATTGAAGCTGAAGGCAATGTGTTCCTCTGAAATGTCATTAAACTTCTACCAACCTACACAGTATCATATCCCGTATCATCTACCAAATGAAACTGCTGTTTGTGGATGACCTGATTTCATATTGTGACTGCAAACACAACATGATGTTTCAAAGGGTATTATTTATGAATGGGAACAAGTCAAACATCTGTACACATAATCTAAATGTCTGATATCTGGAGTCATCCTAAAGCTGGAGGCACACATTCCAGCAAAACTTTAGTATCCACCTATCAGATTGCAGCGTGGCGTGTTTTGCCAGAACCCTGGTATCCGCCTGCCAGACTTCAACGCAGTGTTATAGCACACAACGTCCCCACCAAGGAACTTGATGATTATACAGCTTTCCAGTTTTGTCAGGAAAGTTATGTCAAGGAATTGTAGCTCAGATGGGGGGAATACACATACTATTTAATTTTGTACATCCTAATGTGTTATGATATACAATTCTTGATTGGAGTCTGTCGTAACACAACAACATAACGGTCAAAGTTAAAATTACCTAGCTACATGTTTCGGCTATTTAAAGCCATCATCAGGCAAAACACATGATTACTATATTCAGACACAGTAATCATGTGCTTTGCCTGATGATGGCTTTAAATAGCCGAAACATGTAGCTAGGTAATTTTAACTTTGACCGTTATGTTGTTGTGTTACGACAGACTCCAATCAAGAATTGTATATCATAACACATTAGGATGTACAAAATTAAATAGTATGTGTGTTCCCCCCATCTGAGCTACAATTCCTTGACATAACTTTCCTGACAAAACTGGAAAGCTGTAGAATCATCAAGTTCCTTGGTGGGGACGTTGTGTGCTATAACACTGCGTTGAAGTCTGGCAGGCGGATACCAGGGTTCTGGCAAAACACGCCACGCTGCAATCTGATAGGTGGATACTAAAGTTTTGCTGGAATGTGTGCCTCCAGCTTTAGGATGACTCCAGATATCAGACATTTAGATTATGTGTACAGATGTTTGACTTGTTCCCATTCATAAATAATACCCTTTGAAACATCATGTTGTGTTTGCAGTCACAATATGAAATCAGGTCATCCACAAACAGCAGTTTCATTTGGTAGATGATACGGGATATGATACTGTGTAGGTTGGTAGAAGTTTAATGACATTTCAGAGGAACACATTGCCTTCAGCTTCAATTTTCCATCCTGAAGATGGAGGAAGTATATTTGTCTGCAGTGATGGTAAAAACAAATTACAGAGCATTACATTTCAGAAGACTTATCCTCAATAATACTGCTGAAAAGTCAGGATGTGATAGAATGTATGTAGCAGAAGTCTACCCTTATGAAGGTGGCGGTACATTCCTCCAAAATGTTGGCAGACTCCTACCCACCTATACAGCGTCACACCAAACTTCGTCATGATCAGTGCCGTGAATATCTCATATCTCACACATAACACTGGTGTTTGTAGATGACTGTACTTCCATTTATAAACAAGAAATATTGGCACACTACAACAGTACAGTAATTGTGTGTACTGATTAACTGAATTGTAATCAGTTCAGATGAATTATGTTACATAATGAAATTATTTCTCAGAGCGTTGTTTGAACAAGTCTTCATCACAGTAGCAAGTCTGTTAGGAAATCTGTACAAATTAATAAATGGTAAGTCTACCACTGCAACCATTTAAAGCTATCGGCCTGATGCTTCAGTGGCCCTGCCTGGGCTCCAACTGCACGTGGCCACCTCAAGTTTACATTTAAACTTTTAGTGCATTCAAATATATTATGAAACTAAAACATTTTTATATAGTTTTTCCTAAAGCTGATATTCATTTAAATACTACACCAAGTGAAACTATTTTATTATACCCTTCTCAACAGGATACTGACTAATCAAGAAACAAAATCTTCAGTTTCTTTTGACAGGAGTGTCATATCTTCTGTTTGGAAACCATTTACTAAAAAATTAATCACCTATGGTAAGGACAGATAGTAATGACCATCAACAACCATAAGCAGACTGCTCTGGGTGAGAATGTTACAAACTGAAATCAACTCCACACATAATTCCAAACTTGCAAGTAACCACACTAACTGAACAACACAATCTGCATGCACCTAATGGAGTTGGTGTACATGCTTTAAATTATAATCCCCATCTCATGAAGAAATACACAAATGTAACAACTTTTGTAATAATGTGACTTCAAGTTAATTTCTATTAACAAAGACTAAAACACAGTGAAACTGTCTTAAATAATTAGGTGGCTGGAATGAATGTCACTGAGGATATCAACTTACATTTATACATTTCTGATATCAAGAAAAATGTAAGTTTGCGAACACCTGGAGTCCGTCAGCATACCTTCTTATGTGAAGATTAGTAACACATCAGGATTACAATTCAGACTTCAGATAATGTTCAGCACTGACTTATATATTCATCTTGGGTTCAAATCATTATCACCACCTCCACGAAGATGCCTTAAGATCAGTCTTACACAGTTTCATGACCTGATATTATTGGCCAAGTCTACGTGTCTTTCAAGTATCCATATACCTACACAAGACTCTGGATCATCTGCATGTGGATTAAACACAGGACTTTTATAACCATATATAAGATTTTTAACCACTGTCCACTGTAAATAATAAAAGCTGTTTTTAATTTTTCATCCTATACATGTTCCAGTCAAAACAACCATCTTCAGAAGGATATTATCAACACATATGGAAACTACTGTTACCATGTCATACATGTGTTATTTCCTTTAACTAATGCTAAGGTACAGAGATACTGGGTTCTAAATAACTAATAACTGGTTATTTAGAATCTAGACGCTGGACAAAGTCCAAAAACCCAGTATCTCTGTGTGTTATACACCATAGTCAGAACCCTATAGTATCTAATGCTAAGGTGTATATTGACTTGTTAAAACATCTAAAATTATTACAGAAGTGTAACAACACAAACCCAATTGGTTCTAGATTAAAACAAATATTGAACATTATTTTGTAAACAGACTAATTGTAATAATTTTTAGATGCTTTAACCCATCAATGAGTACCAGGAATTAAATAAATAATTTTCCTGGGGAGTAAAGCGCGGCCGGTGCGTAGGGCTGACAACTTACCGCCATCTTTGAGCCGACTGTCTAGATAGTGTGGGACCCTTAACGTCTCACAACCATATGGGCCTTCATGGCCTGTTACAGGGCTAGCTTTACTTTTTTTACTATGTACATCTTAATATCAGTTAAAAACATATTATATTTATATCTATGGCATGTAATAGTAGTTTCCATATGTGTTCATAATACCTTTCTGAAGATGGTCATTTTGATTGGAACATGTAAAGGATGAAAAATTAAAAACAACTTTTATCAATCACAATGGACGGTGGTTAAAAATATTATATACAATTACTAGTGTGATGGACCAGGATGAACAAGGTTACTTTTATAACCCATTACAACTGTTTCAGTAATATAGCAGTGGTGCTTTACAATGATTTGCAGTAGACTGTACATCTTCTGATTCTGTTGCTTGTTGCAATTTTCAGAGTTGAATGCAGCATGGATGGGGGTGTACAAATATTGCTATTGCAATCAAGAAAGGCCAAATATAATTACTTCTGTCTGATTTAGTTTAGAAGCTGTTCATCTGGCTCAAGTCCTATAAACAAGCAACTAATCATTAGAAATTGTACTTTTCAGCTACCAGGTGCCAACAGGTTACCTAAGGAAGCAGGAGGAACACTGTACTCATTTGAATGTGACATGAACTCTGTGGCCTTCCTTGCAGTACATTTAGGCAATATCGGCAGCTGCAAGCTGTGTCTTATTTAAAAATAGAGATGATAATTTCAGGCAGTAAGAAACAATAAACACATAAGTCCACACTAAACTTCAGAGCTGGTGCCAGCATATTTCATGAAGAATTTACAGTTTTGTTTTCGAGACGGCTGCCCTGAAAACGAAAGAAATAAAGAAAATGTAGCAATGCACATGTTAAACTTGATGAACACACAAAAACCTCACATGGTGGTTTTCTTTTTGAAAATTAAATTTCATAAACTGCGTCAAAAACAGAAATTTTTAGTAAAGTTTCAGAGTACCAAGGAGGAAAGTCTTATTAATCAATCCATCATTAAAATGACACTTTACTGTGTACAGTCTAGAAATTATAACAAGATGAGTGACATACTCAGAGAAAAACAAATATTTACTTTGCGGCAGTATAATCACTAAATGACATTATCAACATTACTATATGGCGACTCATCTACTCAGCCTTTAAGTCAAAGGTACTGTTGAAGAAAGCAGTCTTCTAGGATTTGGCACTGTGTATATGTCGTGTTAACCGACGTTTCGGAGAAACGTATCGCGTCCATCTTCAGGGTAGAAGGAAAATATAAGAAATCCACAAGCAAAGAGACCGTGAGAACCGGTAAAAGCAGACTGGTGTGGAAATATACACGGCTATGTGAGAGCAGAGAAGGAAGGGGGAAAGTGCAAGTATACAAGTGAAAACAGTAGTGTGGGAGGGGGGGAAGGGAGTTGGGACAAGCATGGTTTTTGTGTAGGGGAGAGAAAGGCAAGGTTAAAGGCTGGGCACTAACCCGTAAGCCTACATGCGGAGTTGGTGCTCCTGAAGGATGTATTCAAGAAGAACGGATACAACAACCGGCAGATCCACAGAGTTCTCAACCATCAGCCCAACATCAGCCGGCCTGAAGACAAACCGGGCTCAGTCGCCTTCCTTCCCTATGTCGGGACAATATTCAACCGTATCAGCAGAGTGCTGTCCCGACACAACATCAAAGCAGTGGGTCTGCCTCCATACAAATTATCCAATTTCCTCCGGCCGGTTAAAGACAGCCTGGGCCTAAGGACACCGGGTGTATACAGTATCCCATGCGAGTGCAGGAAGGTCTATATTGGGCAGACAGGCCGCTCCGTGGACATGAGGTTGAAGGAGCATCAGCGGCACATCCGTCTCGAACAACCGGACAAGTCGGCCGTAGCTGAACACAGCATCGATCTGGGACACCGCATTCAGCTTCAGAATACCTCCATCCTCGCCACCAAGACCCGCTATATGGATCGCATTATTAGGGAGGCAATTGAGATTGAACTGCATCCCGGAAATATGAACAGAGAGGGGGGGTTTTGTCTCAGTAAGTCTTGGAAACCTCTCATCTGTTATCTTAAAAAACCCCCACCAGGATTTGACGCCAGATCCAGAAGGCCACACAGGCCATGACCAACCAACATAATAACCCCCCCTCCTCAGCTTACGGGTTAGTGCCCAGCCTTTAACCTTGCCTTTCTCTCCCCCAACACAAAACCATGCTTGTCCCAGCTCCTTTCCCCCCCTCCCACACTACTGTTTTCACTTGTATACTTGCCCTTCCCCCTTCCTTCTCTGCTCTCACATAGCTGTGTATATTTCCACACCAGTCTGCTTTTACTGGTTCTCACGGTCTCTTTGCTTGCGGATTTCTTATATTTTCCTTCTACCCTGAAGATGGAGGCGATACGTTCCTCCGAAACATCGGTTAACACCACATATACACGGTGCCAAATCCCAGAAGACTGCTTTCTTCATGGTCAACACCGTGAAAGCCTCAAATTTTACAAAGCTAAAGTTATTTGTAATGTCAAGATAAGACAAATTTTGAATTGAGTTGACTGGTTTCATCTAGTAATCTGTGGTCTCATGTCTAAGTCTTGTCAGGTAATGAATAGAATTATGTACTATTTCTTAGTTAGAACTGGCAGTTCTTTTGAATGAATTGAATCAGTGACAGACAAAAAGCATACTCATGTTTGTTTACTGTCACTAAGGACCATGAATGGAGACTGTTTCTTTCTGTTGCTGCTGCAAGACGCTAAGCGTTCCAAGTGGGGTGTCTGTTGAGCTCATCTGTTTCATCAACTGGAAACAAACAAAAAAAATATGTAAAAATAAAAATTAATCTCATTGAGCCTGACACCTCAGATGGGGCACAGTCTCTTTGCCACTAAACATGCTAAAGTGTTTGCAGCACCTCTCACTGATTATCCTAACAGCTGCCCAAATTTTAAGTTAGTCTGCTGCTTAAAATCACCAATTTCCCACAATTTCCAACCCATGTCTCTGTGTATGTATGCTAGCCTAATGACAATTCAACAAACATGTTGTGTGTTCTATGAGCAGGCTCCAACTGACTTGCTGCAAAGTTGCTGTATTTGCTTCTGCCCCAAGACTGAAGCCACTGTGTATGTTTTTAGTCAGCAGAAAATGAACGCACAAAAAGTGTGGCCGGATATCTATCTGCTATGTGGCATCATGAATATGTAATGATAACTACAATTTACTTCCTAATGGAGCACCATTTAGAAATTGCATCAAATTGATTCACAGTCGCACGTGCAGCACGTCCTTCTATGAAACTTTTTGAAATGTACTGATTACATGTTTTGAACTATAAGGTCATCATCAGGTTTTTTGAAATTATAAATTCTAAATCCCTCTCGTTGGTGTCTCCACCTTATCGTGGTGAGGGGGTTTGAGTATGCCAAGGACCCTGAGAGCTATACCAGCGGTAGCGTAGCTACTGGCAGGGCCTCCCTTGCTGGACAGGTCAAAGGGTAGGCATCAGACGAAGAGAGACACCAAAAACCAAAAACAGTTTTTTTCCAAAAACAGAAGATCACATTAAGTGGAGGAACTGTTTTGGAAGAGACTGTGGACCNGACAGCACAGTAACAACCAACAACCACAATATGGAAGCACAGGAGTTTCTTCATTTATAATTTATAACTTTAAAACACCTAACCATGACCCTATAGTTTGAAACATGTAGCGAATAACTTTTAGTAAGTTATATAGGACGATGTGCTGCACGTGAGACTGTAAAACCATCTGCTACTAAATGAAGTGCAGCAGGGTGCTACAATATAGTACTATTTACAAATAACAGCTCATGACCAGGTCTGGACCGATACTCACTCCTTCCTGTTTATTGTTCTTCATTCGTTTCTCTACTTTATTTCTGCCAGGTCCCTTTCCATGAAATTTATGAGACAGGTATCTGAAAATAGAAAGAGAGACAACATTAAAGTCACTGTATTTTAGGACCTTATAGAATATGATCATGTTTCCAAGTAACATGTAACATCCTTTCATCCTGAAGTTCCAGCCAGAAAATAGGGGTATGATCCATAATTAGTTCAATCTGTTATTTTGTGAAATAATAAAAATATGTAACATTCTGTTTTCCAACACAACTTACTGATACAGCCAGAACCAGAAATTGGCATGCTACAGCCTGTTAAAGTTGTAGGGATTGAAATGATTAATGCAAAATATTTTAATAAAAGTAGAATGGGGCAGTAATAATTTTGAAGCACGTTTCTTCTTAATTCATGCAACCTATCTGCAATATGAACCATTCTACCACATTCTATGCCTACGCAACAAACTGTATCAAGTACAAAGTATTTACACACTCAAATGTCACAATACGTTGGCTACTTAGAAACTGTGACATACAGAATGGGAGAAAAGGAAGTCAAAACAAGTATATAACAAAATGTCCTACTGAAAGCATCTGAGGTGGAAGACAATAATCTCACCCCCCATGACAGGGTAATCATGATAGTGCTGGTCAGCAGAGGGACCCTTCAATTTAACATGGGGGGGGGGGGGGAATCCTTTGTATTCCCAAAGCTTTAACTCTGGTAGGTGTGAAGGCATCATCTGTGAGCAGAAAAATCTGTACACGGATGTGACCAAGGATCAAACTCAGAACCTTCTGAATGGGTATAACAGCTTACCCCAGGACCTTTTTCTTAAAGACCTACTTTAAGTGGCTCTAGTGTCACTCCCAGCTCAGTCGCCATGTTAATATGGCTGATGGTAGACAACTGAAAGAACATGGGGAGTGGCACAATGACAATACAGAGTTTCACATAAATCCACCAGTTGGTTCACACATTATGGTGAGGATGGCATGCATGGATGATAAACACAGTGGTCCCACAATCTTGCCTGTGTCCACTGAAAAGCCGCTTCCTCCTTGGAAATTTTTTCTTAAAATGGCAATTACTGTGAGAACTTTTTCCCCTAAAGAATGTACTACCATTGGACAGGCTACCCTCCAGAGTGCGACCTATCTTAAAAACAGATATGCTGTTAGCTGTGCTAACCTGAAAGCCTCCTTTGCATTAAGCACATGTCCATTATCATCTGTGATGTAGCCTTCCTCCTCCTCCTCCTCCTCTTTGAAGTCTGAGGTTGGACCACTGTAGCGCTTGCGATGCCCAAACTATTCATCATCTCTGAAACAATAAAGCAATGCTGTATATTAAATTCCTTAATTAGTCTTGCTTGCTTACTTCATCCTGTCTTGACCATCGTGTACACCTCCCTAATATTTGAGTGGGTCAATCCTGACAGACAAGAAGAGACTTGCAATCCAGTTACAGAGAAGATGACAAAGTATTCAAAGCTCAGATATTCTTTACTCTTCAAAATCTCCTACTCTACTCCATAATCAAAGCAAGTGGCCAATCCTTGTGCCCATGACAACTCTCTTCCTTAAGGCCTGCTGCGGAGAAGACAGCTACAGGACAACTTGGGTGACTTAGTCTGCAGCCACCTGCTCACACTAGATCCTCGCTTGTGGATTTTTATACCCTGAAGATGGAGGCGATACGTTCCTCCAGTACATTGGTTTACACAATATCTATACGGTGCCACATCCCAGAAGACGGCATTCTTCATGAGTGACATTCATTACATACCAAGACACTATACATGGGGGGGGGGAAGTAAAGTTATCTCTGTAACAGACCATGGAGGTCCATAGGGTTGTGAGACGTCAAGGCTCCCGTATTTTCTAGGCAATCGGCTCACAGATGGCGGTGAGGTTGGCAGCCTTATGCACCAAGCTATCCCTGTAACAGACCANATGTATTTCTACTAGAACCCCTAACAAAACTGCGGTATATGATTAAATATGGTACACCATTTATGAAATATAAATATGAAATATAAACGCACAATTAAAACCAATACTAAAGTGTCAATATCTCTTAATTTGAATAGGCCTATGTTGTACATAAAGAATCTGCTAATGACTCACCAATCTCAACTTCATTCCAAGTTCCATTTGCCTTCTTACTGACGTTTCTTCTCTTCAATCATTTCCCTCTCAAAGTCCTGTAATGTAATTTTTGTATGAGATTAGCACAACACAACTGCACAGTCCAAAAATTACCAATTCATTACCTTGAGATAGACTGACACCTGAACTGCTTACCCACCAACCACTGTATACAAAATTACTGCACTGTAAAGTGCTTCTGACAGCAGTGGTTTTGAAGAGCTCTGTCATCTGGGATATCATGCATTGTAGTCTGTCGAAAGTCAACAGGCATTTTGCAGAAACATGTCGCCTCCATCTTCAGGGTTGAGACTCCCATACTTTCTTGACAATAAGCTCACAGATGGCGGTGAGGTTGTCAGCCTTACACACCGGCCGCCCTTTACCCCCCAAGAATATTCCTGGTACTCATTTCTGTTAGAGGCTGAGTTGACCCCAGGGTCATAGTGTGATTGGAAGGATTCGGTCAATCTAAAAATCCAATTACATAACTGGGAATCGAACCCATGACCTTTCGGTTTGTAGCACAGTAAGAAAGGATGATGATATTACTTAAATGTGAAGATATGGTTTACTGGTTTGAGACCCACCACAACAAACTGTGAGACAAACAATTTAATAGCCCTCATGTTAAATTACAATATAGTTTCTATAGGGTACAATGGTTCTGTACAGTAACCAAGGAGAAAACACCATAATGAACTTTACTACAAAGTTCTGTGCAATGTTTTATAACCGGAATATATGGACGCACTGTGTAGGAACTAAACATGGCACAGGATTCTGTGGCTAGGGACAATTTCATCACCTCCCACCACCTATCCATAGGGCTGCTCCTCTCTTGTTTCAGGGAGAAAAAGCAGAGAGGTAGGTAAGGGGGAGATGGCCTTGACTGAACAAGAGAAATGACCCCTACTGCAGCCAAACATTTGTGAGAAGGATTAAAAAGGAAATCTGCAGATGTGATGTACCATCACTAAAATGTTTCATAATTTCTGACTGTATCAAGTAAAACTTAAATTTAAGAAGAACAAATGCAATCACTTTGACTACACTCTGAATTGCCCCAGTTTTTTCAGCCATAACATTTTGAAAATAGATTCCACATCCTTCTTAGACTAGTTCCTTGACTGGCTGAAACGGTCTCTAAGTAACAATAAGGCATATGTTTGACAGAATTCTCAATATTACTTTCTAATGCTGTGTCTGGGAAGTATAATTATTTATATTATCATAGAGTCTTTCTCTTCATGCCAAAATATTGCACACAACTTTCCCATACAGCCTGCAGTAGGAGGGAATCTCCACATAACCACTGTCGACTAAAGAGTGCGGAGATGCCCCTCCCTCGGTCTACAACTGATGATATCATTCACCAGATGGAATGCCAACACACAATAACAATTGAAAATTTTAAATACTAGTGCTGCTAATAACAAGAACAGACAAAATGACAATGGAAGTGAATTATCAAATGGGTTTGTAAATTTATGATGACACATACCTTTGCTACTGGCATCCTCACAGTTGTCATGCAGTAGGAGAGGAGATACAGCACACTGTCCTGTTTGTTATAACACTATGTAGACTTGAACATGACTGCCAGTGTCAGGCATTTCAGGAACAAAAAGAGGCAATATCTGAAAGACAAAATTGATGAGCTTGCAATGAACAGTAAGAACAAGAACATAGAGACCTGTATAGAGGAATAAATGACTTTAAGAGGGGTTACCAACCTAGCAGTAACTTAGTGAAGGATGAGAATAGTGATCTGCTTGCAGATTCCCACATTTTGAATAGGTGGAGGAACTACTTCTCTCAGTTACTCAATGTTCATAGGGTCAGTGATGTTAAGCAGACAGAAATCCATACAGCTGAGCCAATAGTACCTGATCCTAGCCCTTTTGAGGTTGAAAGTGCTATTGCAAAATTGAAACAGTATAAATTGCCAAGTAGTGATCAAATTCCAGCAGAACTTATTCAAGCAGGAGGCGAAATATTATGTTATAAGATCCACAAGCTAATTACTTCTATCTGGCATAAGGAAAAATTGCCTGATCAGTGGAAGGAGTCTATTATTGTACCAGTTCACAAGAAGGGTGATAAAACTGACTGCAGTAATTATCGAGGGATATCACTGCTATCAACT
>NW_019734379.1:13691-26902 GCF_002891405.2 Cryptotermes secundus
TGAGTAAGTAAGTAGGTATACAATGATGTGTGAGTCACTTGGTGAACTGTGTTTGACAGGCATTAATACGAAAATTTATATTTATGTAAATTACAGATCGGGATAAAATTTACTCTTTATTTTACGCATGAAGTGATTAATAAATTGTTCACTTCATATTACATTAACAGGCTTGATTATTACATTTCATGAATGATAAATCAGGAGTGAAATAAGACAGTGAGATATATAAGGTGTAACCAAAAGATGCTGACAAACTTTGGGCACAAGTTCCACAAGCCAAAACAAGAAAAAATGTCCATATGTGTCCAAAAACATTTAAATTGTGAGTGATAGCTGAAAGAATAAAAGCAGCAGTTCAGCATTAATGTCTTCAGTGACTGTTGGCAATTCTCTGCCAGGTCCTATGTTTTTCCACATCAGCTTATAGGCAACTGCAGACAAGACTTCCTCTTTACATGATCTACCAAAGCTTTTAGAAGATGTACCACTGACAGAGCACGAATGTGGTAAATGCGTGATGGTGCTTCAGCATATTTTAGCTGTGCTGTGCAAGATATTCTCAATGATACCTATCATGACCAATGGCCAGGCAGAGGAGGACCCACTGCATGGCCTCCACGCTCCCCAGATTTGAATCCTCTAGATTTTTACTTGTGGGGGCACCTAAAAACCATTATGTATGCAACTCCTGTTGACAGCAAAGAGGCATTTCACCATTGCACTGTGGATGCCTGTCACACTATCTGCAACTACTCTGTCATCTTTGCACAGATGCTACGATCCATGATGAGTTGTGTGCAATGGATATCATGAATTAATGTACTCTTTCAGCTATAACTCACAAATTAAATATTTGCGGACACATGTTGATATGGACATATTCACAAATTAAATATTTCCGGACACATGTTGATATGGACATATTTTTTTGTTTTCGTAGGCAAAACTTGTGCCCAAAGTTTGTCCACACCTTTCAGTTACATCCTGTATACTACCTATTGTGGAAAAGTAGAAGTACACTATTTGTGACACCCTCCCCATACAAAAATTGGCCATGAAACGATTCGGGTCAATTTACTTCTCATAATTTTACGGGTACAAATTTACACTAAGAATGCATAATTGAATACCTGACATGAAACTCAAGTCACAGCACTTACTTACCATCTTTCATGTGCATTTCCTGGTAATAATTGTCATTTCGAGAATCTCACAAAAGTAAAAACAGACATTTCACGTATTATAGTTTTAAAATATGCACCGTCTTCAAACGTCCCCCACAGCCTCCATTTCGCTTTTTGAGAGAAAATTTGCTAGCCAATCACATCACGTCGTTGAATATCAAAGATACAATTCTAGTGCCTAATGCCTAACCACGTAGCAAATAGAAATTTGCCACTCAATGCAATTTAATTTTGTTCTAACATCTGATTTTCAATCAAACAGTGTACATACCCTAAATTATTTAAAACTAGGGCTAAGGATGGCTAGATTTTGGAAACAAGAAAACTATGACAATTAACTTCAAAATATTATCAAATAGAGAGGGAGAGCATGTAATTTATTCCAGCATCACCTGTTGGTCACATTATATACCACGGGCTTCCAACCGCTCTTTTTGATTGTGAAATGCACTCCCATACACACAAGCACACTGGGCTAATATTTTATAGACTATACTTTTTAGGTCAATGGTTAGTGCATGTACACAAGGAAAAATTCCTTCAACCTTATTAAAATGGCTTTGGTGAAGTCAGTTAATTTTCAGATTACGTTTTGCAGTTTCATGTCTTCAGGTATAAATATTATTTGCTTTGGAATCAGCGTCAGATGAACAGGTTGTCAAGCAATGAATATCTGGTTTCTTATCTTTATGTTCGGTCACTACAATAGTGTGTATAAATACACTTATATATTTCAACGCATTTGTACATTCTCCTTTTTATATTTACTGCTGTTTCTCCCTGCACTGTCCAATGTATTACATATGGGTTAGATTGAATAGTATTACTGCCTAATTATCTTATATGGATTGTGTACAAATATTATTGAGCTCTTTTTATTTACCATGGGATTCTGACGATGGCGTATAACACTTAGAGATACTGGGTTTTCGGACTTTATCTGTATGACGTGATATGTTTTTATTGATTTCTATTATGTTCTAAATTAGATAGATGTGATTTACTCCATTGTTGACGCTAGTTAGACACTATTAGTTTTTTACTAGTTCTCCTTTCTAGTCCATGCCGTGGGGTCATGGATCTGGTTATTAGTTCTGTTACGTGACATAAATTTCTACGGCTCTATCTATCCTGGTTCCACGCTTGGATGTGTTTGGAACAATTTGTAATATATATTTTTCTTATTAGTTCTCATGGACTTAGCCTGGTCTCTCGTATTTACAATGTTTGTGTTTGAGACCAAGGTTTGTCTAGTGATTGAAACTAGATCTTTTGTTAAGAACCCAACACAATGGGTGCTTTCTTTCACGTGAGTTTGGAAGGAGGTTCATTTTCATGGATTTAGTTTGGTCCCACGTGTGTTTTGGACCATCAGTTACCTAGTGAGGACCACTATCACTACTTTTTTTGTGAACAATCCAGTAGAATGGGTGTTTCTCCTCACGTAAGGATGGAAACAGACTTAAGTTTCCGTTGTGTTTTTCTTAGTTATCCTAAAGCGAGGATGATTTATGTAATCTGACAACCAAGTATCTCTAAGTGCTCCTTTTATACTTCATGCTTTTTTTTTTATTGATGTCTTGCAATTGACATCAAGCGAATAATGGAGGCTTATTAGCTGGGAGGCCCCTCATCCTGCCATAGGCGGGCTCAATAGCCCAATGTCACGACACTAGCTTATAGAATATAATTCTGATTGATATTTAAATAACAATAAAAAAAAATACTTATCTTTCTGCTAACCCTACAGCAGACAATTTTCATTAGCATGCTGAACATTAAGGAATCCTTGATAATTAGGAGACGGGATAGCATAGTCGGTATAGCAATGGGCTATGAACTGAACGACTGAGGGGTTGGAGTTTGAGTCTCAGTAGGGTCAAGAATTCTCTCTTCTCCACATCATCCAGACCTGCTCTGGGGCCCACCCAGCCTCCTATCCAAAGGGTATCAGGGGCAAAGTAGCTGAGGCATGAAGCTGACCACTCGCCTGCAACTAGCACTGAGGTCAAGAAAATGTATACTTATACATCTGCTCCACCATAAGCCTTCATGGCATAGTGCTTAATTAGGTAAGCACAGGGTCAACTTTACCTTTTACCTTTATCCTTGACAATAGCAATTCACATACATTTGATGGCCTGCTTGCCTCTAACCTACACAGAGTCTTTAAACTCATAAAAGTACATAATTATATTCTTGGGTAATTGAATCTCTGAAGTGTTTGACTTCTGCACTAGATGTATAAATAAGAAATTAGAATATTATATTTCAGCATCCTGTTACACTCACACAATATACGTACACGTATTAATACACGTATTAAAGATAAGCAGCGACACACACACAGAGAGCGCCTACACTGAACAACACATGAACGGCGATAAAAACAAGAAGTGGCCGCTGCAGCACCGNAAATTAGAAGTCATAAGAATATAAACACAGAAATGACATAATTTCCAACTTGCAAAGAATGTCTTCAGATAAATCACTGTGAAGTTTGAGGTTCTCACAGAAGTGACTATGAAGATTGGTGTTTTCTGTAATGTGACTTCATATAGTCTAGTAGATTTTTACCAACATCCTGCGGTCTTCATCCTATCTTCTAGCCTGAAGACAGATATGAAGATGACAGTATGACAATACATCTTGCTTACCTGGTATATTTCTTTCTCATTCTTCAAATCTAAATGATGCCCATATTTAAATTTTCCTCAGGATGTACTGTTTCTGTTAACCTAAGGGTTGTATCTATGAGAGTACAAATAATTAGTTATGGATTAAATATTTTGGTTATAAATCTTTTTAAGGTGCGAGTAGTTGTCATGCTTTACAATTAAAGAAGACAAGATTGTCAGTCCGTGTTCTGGTTTTTAGATGCTTATTTTAGATATACACAATTTTTGTATTACTGTATACTAGTCTTAATTTCAATTTATTACATAATTAATGTATGTTATACAAACTCATTAATGACATTATTTTGAAGTATTGAATTTTTTAATTAATAGACTTGCATAAAACTGTACAAATTGTATAAGGTTTGCCATTACTTTTACTACTAAAATTAACTTATTTATTATATTGTATATGTTTATCAGTATTTTATACAAATGTGCATGCTCTTGGATGACAACTGTAACAAGGACGATCTCCACATCCACATGAGAATGTACTCTCAACAGGATTTATGGAAGGTGAATAAATGGAATGAAATTTGTAACCCATTAATATTTGCTGAAAAAGACCAATGTGGCTTCATATCTTTTATCCCTCTGCATCACAGATATTTCTATCTAATTCCATATGGCATGCTTCTCATATTAGATCTAACCTGAACCATCTTTGCTATAACTAAGGGATCCTTATGGCATTTCCCATCATATTTGATGAAATATAATGAATAATCATACTGAGGTCTAGGAGTTACTTCCCTTTCAGGGCATAACCTACTAATGGCCTGCCAAACCCCACCTCCTCATCCATTGCCTTGGCTCTGACTAACCACTCCTGCCCCCTGTGACATGTTTTCTTTCTCCAACTCTCCCACATAATCTGTCACTTCCAGACTTGTCTCATTTCTCCCCTCAGTATGGAGGCTGTATGATATGTTTGATATGTTGGTATCCATCTACCAGATTGTGCAGGGCCATAACCCTAAAAGCCACATTATGTACAGATTTTCTTCCCTTGGGAGATCTCACCTGACAGATGATGGATAACTTGGAACCCTGCGGGAGAGGCTGACAGGAGAGTTAGAGATTAACATTTATCATGGTGAAACAGATTGTCAAAATATTAACAGATTAAAAAGCATGCAGCTCATCTAAATAATTGTATTAATTAAATTGTATTTACTGCGTCCAGGAGAACACGCTCACTTTCAGTTAAAGAGTAAGATGTTTAGGATGGTGATGATAACAATAATCGCCAGCATAATAAAACTAAGCCCATAAGTACAATCTGTGCGCGAAATGTGAAGTTACTAACATTTACAGTAGGTGGTACATGTAACTGTTCCTGCGCAAGGAAGAGTTACGTTCCAAGGGCCATAATGCTCAAATTATCATGCATTAACTTGAACCGAGGTTAAATGTCACTGGCCGTATCCGATACGCGGACCTTAGCCTGAAGAGGCTACTATAGCGACAGACATTGACAGCACGCAAAACACTACCTTCCACATTCAATAACAGATGTCGCATGCATACACTTCTCCTGCCTACACAACCTTCAATTTGGTCTCGCGAGTTTGGCCAGTGTAGCGAGCTTAGCAAGGATCAACAGCTCGGTTGGTAGTGTCGTTCTCTGTTATGACGGCTAACTGTTGCAGAATAATAGTGTCACAAACAGAAGGCCTTAGATAGTCCAGTAAAATTTCACCGACATTTCAGAGGATGCTTTCTTCTTGCTGGTGCTTCATTGGCGTATTCTTCGACCCTGATGATGGAGGCAGAACGTTCCACAGAAAAGTCGGCGAGTACCTATCTACAAAGCTCGTTCTTGAGTTCACAGTTCTAAACCTTCAAATAATTTGAATACGTGATCATTAACGTGACAAGGAGGAGTAGGTGTAACGACGGCCTACGGGCTGGACGGCCGGGGTTCGATTCACGGCAGGGGCACAATTTTTGTCTTCTGCGTGCCGTTCAGACTGGGTCTGAGGCCCACACAGCCTCCTATCAAATGGGTACCTGGGGCTCTTTCCTCGTAGGTAAAGTGACCGGGGGCGGGGGTGAAGATGACCACTCACTTTAAAACTAATGTCGAGGTCAAGAATATGTGGATCTATACATCCACTCCCCCATACGTCTTCATGGCGTAGTGCTTAGTTAGTTAAGCACAGGGACAGCGTTACCTTTTTTTTTTTTTTTATCAAATACAGTTCGATGTTGCTGTAAGACGCCGTCACAAGCTGTCGAATCCAGACGGTTTCCGTGTCAACGGTGCTTCTTACGCGACTTGGCTCGCTTCCGCATTAAATATCCTGTTGGAAGGCTTCGTAAAGAGCTTCATTTCGACGTACAAACACGTAGTGGCAAGGCGCAATGAAACAGAGATACTTGTCTACAAGGGATCAAGTTGCTACCCTCCCTTTCAATGTTAGAATGAGGTTGTTACAACAGACAACCCTCGAAATCTTCCCCCCATAGTATTACACAGCCACTTTGTATTTGATACACGTGTTAAGATTTTTGTAACCATCCCCTAAACCTATTATTCCCTTTAATAAAGGGAGCCCTGAGGTTTACCTTTTCAACGGCGTGTATCCAGAAAACATGGCTGTCAGGCGCTTTGTGTGTTGCGGTGAATACACTGTAGAAATCATTCGCCCTCTTCAACGGTCCTTGAAGTCGGGTACAGAAACTCCAAAAATTTGTGCATCACTCTTGTCAATCTGCGACCTTAAGAGAAAATCGGCTTAGTTCGTAACACGACGGCCTAGGTTCAAATCTCGGTGTGGGATTCGGGATTTCTTCTGCTTCGCCAAGTCCCAATTGTCACTCGGGGTATACCCCAACATATTTCATAGCACAGTAAAATTGCTGGCAATGGACCGGATGATCCAGATTCGATTCCAGCTAGCATCAGTATGTCTCTTCGTCACCACTGCCTTTACGAGTACATAGGATCCTGGGACCATTAGGCATCATCTACAATTTGTATCAGGGGTAAAGGTGGTAGAGCGGTGAGCTGGTCTGTCATATTCTTATAATGCCGAGTATGGGACGGCTGGAGTTTTGTCTGCGCGCCAATATTAAATCTATGTCTATTGGGTGCTTAAACACACGATCAAATTTACATGAAAGGGAAATCATGTACTACTAAAGCAGAGTGACATATGTAACATGATATAATTTGTACAACTCCCTTACCCTGTTACCAGCAAAGCGCAGGCCAGGGGTGAAGCCTCCAACTAAAAGGCTGCAGACGTGACAATGGTTATCACATACTTCAGGAGGGGGGCCGAAGCAATGGTTGAATAATGATTATGAGGGAAAACCCGAAGAAACCCGAAGATAAACCTGCTCCAGCATGAACCCAGTGCTGCGCAGAGAAGCAAACGCCTAAGCCTCAGAATTTGTCATGGATTAATACTAAGGACAATTATCTGGGGGGGGGGTTATTTTACGATGCTGTCAGTAGTTGGAATATGTCGACTCGATTATGGTAAACTGCTGGAAAGGAATTACTGGGTTTTTGGATTTTGCCCATCGTCCTGTATTCTAAAATAGTTTTTTTCAGAATACCGGACGATGGTCAAAATCCAAAAACCCAATAAACCTGAGCGTTATATACCATCGTCAGAACCCTTTAGAATCTAATTGGAAAGGGTTGGGAAGGAAGTGGCCGTGGCCTAATCCAGGCGTTATACCGCCATTTACCTGGATGAACTTAGAAAAACGATAAACACTTTTGTCAGGACAACCGGTATGCGGCCAAGATTCGAACCCAGCACTCGCGGATACGAATCTGGAGCGTCACCTTTAGGCCACCCTGTTCGTGGAAGGCCAATGAAACATGTGAACTGCAAAGAACACATCTGCAAAACGCTCGTCGGTGTACCTTTCCGCGCCCCAGGTTCGTAGCCAATATTTCACCTCATGAGGGATGAGGTGCAGCAGTTTTCTTTGGGCGATCTGTACCGCTCTCCATCATCTGCCCATTCATACCCTTCCTCTTTTTGTGCTTCCCCGAGATTATGCGGTAGAGTATATTTTGCCGTACCCCACGCCGGGCTGTTGAAAACGATTCTTTCTCTCTTGTGTGGTTTGGCTGAGCTGTCCACGCCAACTGTAGGGTTGCTATATGAAGAAGATATTACATTTCCATTGCTTCACCTGGCGAACTGTAAGCCCCGACCGCTTTTGAATGTAAATCCTTTGGCAAATAGCCGTGCATTATTCAGGAACTGGACCGCACCTGGGGAGACGCTTGCCTGCTTGTCGCTGATGGCGTTCTATATTGACATAGTACTTAAGTTTATGTTATGATGAAGTGGGTTAGATTGAACTGGCTCTGAAAGGGATCCAGTCACTGGATCAGCAGTTCCGGTTTATACGTGTATGTTCTGATGTAAAATATGGATAAAACTGTCCCTGTAACAGGCCGTGGAGGCCCATAGGGTTGTGAGAAGTCGAGGCCCCCACATTTTCTGGATAGTCGGCTCACAGATGGCGCTGAGTTGTCAGCTTTATGCGCCGCCCGCCTTTTACCCCTACGGAGATTCCTGGTACTCATTTCTGTTAAAGGCTGAGTCGGCCCTAGGGCCACAGTACCCGACATTATTAACGCATACTATAAGTTTAATTGCGCTTAGAAATAATGAAATATGAAATTCAACAGGATCGGTAAACCTGTTTATGGGACACATGGGAAAGTCCATTCATGTTCTTAAACAGACTTCTTGTATGGATCAATACGGCTGAAAATCATAATTACCGGGCGTTTAGTGAAAGTGTTGCATATAAAATTTTTAGGGAAATCTGTCCGACGGCTTGGGCGGTGATACTAGGCTACGGACAGGACTACTATGGCGTCCACAGAAGGCATTCTATTCTCTAATACACCTAGCATATACCAAAATTATATACTTTGACCACACGCATGCTCAGGTTCATTGAGCAGAACTGCGTTCTCTTGTTTTGCACAGGGCTAGCACAGGGTCTGGCTCGCTGCATCAGATTTCGCTAACCCCTGTGTATCCCCCACAGGTGAATATGACACAATTTCTAGGTACATATTTCCGTCTCAACAAAACAGTACAGTAGGCCTACTGATACTAGGAAGGGCACATTTAAAGTGTTCGCAAGTTATGCTCCTAGCTTCTGAGACTATCTTGAAATATACGAGTATATATTACTTAGTCGGGAGCTTTTGTTGGTACCAGGTTCGTGCTGGATGAGCCGTGTCTTGGTTTTAAGATGCGTTCGTACAAACTGTTGGTTCCTCTTGGCGGTATGTGTGTGCTGGATAAAGTACGTAATACCAATATTCTCCGTAATGCTTAAAGCATAATTTACTCCTAAGACAATATTACGTACATAAGTACATTTAAAAGAAACATCGGCCCAATATTTTGCACAGCGAAAACGTATGGATGATTGGAGGTATAACATGATCATTCTTAACCTCGTCACTAGATGGAGGTGAGTGGCCAGCTTCACTCCCCGACCACTTTACCTTCGGGGAAAAAGCCCTGGACACTCATTAGATAGGAGGCTGGGTGAACCTCAGAGACGGTCTGGGCGCAGTGGAGAACAGAAAATCATACCCATGTCGGGAATGGAACCCCGGCCGTCCAGCCCGTAGCCCGTCGCTATCCTAACAGCAGAAATGATATCTTCGTTGCAAACATACCTCGTGGAGCCGGGCCACAGAAGTAGGAAGGTCAGTGAGGATACGGGCCGGGTAGAAGGGGCTCGGGACATGCTTCCACAGATAGGCTTTTGTGGTGAGGGCGATACAGCCAAGCTGCTAGTTGTCTGATGCCATTTCCGTTCTATCAATACCATCCCATGTTACTCTGAAACCTAGAAATACAAAAAGGAGCCATGTTTTATAAGAATTCTCAGACACATTTATCGAGACTGTCTTCTGAGAAGTGATGATTTATATCAATCCACTCTACTCTGAAGATGGAGGCAGTTTGTTCCTCCGATACGTTGGTAGTGGTCCACCAAACTCCACAGCGTCACATCCAAGAAAATAGTCACTGCACCGCGAGAACCTGAAATCTCCAAATTACGATATTTTTAAGAGGATCTTACAGCCTGGTAAACTTCGTTTCGGAGGAATGTAACGCGTCCATCATCATGGTGTAATCGTAAGCCAAGAAAATAACAACAAAGAAGCTAACGGCGAACATATAAAGATGAACAATAAATTTCTGTGGAAGCTAATGGGAAACATACTCAGAGAAAGGCATTCTGAGGATGTAAATTGGAATGAACTGGCTTAGAATAGACTACATTGGAAGGCTTCTTGGGAATGATGACGAATCTTCGGGTTCTGTGACTGAGGTTTTCTTGATCACCTGAAATCAAATCAATAAAAATAATCTGCTCAGGGAATCCCCGGTTTCTGTAAGGGTGGTTATGTCCAGGATACGTGAAGGAAAGAGACAACCAAGAAGACACAGAATTAGATGTTCAAATATTAAAATGGATCTTAACCAAACAATGTGGGTGTGGATTGGATTTAAGTGGTTCATGATAGGGAGCACATCTTGTGAGGGGGGCAGTGATTTCTGAGATTTCACAAAATGGAGGAACTTCACTCAGCAACTACTGGCTTTTTGAGAAGGTTTCTGCTCCATGGAGTTGTTTAGTCAGTTACCGAGCCAATTTTGGTTGAAAGACATCATGGGACAAGGCGCCTGAAAGATCTAACACAGTTGGAGGAACGCCAAACTGGTCTTACAGGAATGCATTGTAAGCAAGGCAAGTAAACTGACATAAGTTATGGCAGGAACTGGAGATGGGATTTCATAAACTAACATTATCACCAAGTTATTACTCCATCAGGTACTCCTATCGTGTTAACTCGTGTGTAGGAGTGAAGAAATGGGCAAGACGAAGAAGGAAAACGTCTGTGGAGAACTTACTTCAGACTTACAAACATCACTTCACGAGTAAAATTGCCCACAGAGTTTTTTTACAATCAGTATTAAGATACAATAAATAACATGACTTATTCATAATTTACAACACAGATGACCCAAGTCTCACATATCAGTTACATGTTAAACTACGTGCAAAACATCTCTGAGGATCCGTTTGGGATGCTGGTTGTTAAGACGTGCAGTGCAGTTCGGGCTTTCTTCCAGCTACAGGGCGCAACAACCCACAAGACCGTACATAATCACCGCTGTGACAATCTAAGTCCACTTCCAACGTATTTTTTATTGTTGCTAGTGGGGTGGGACTAAGTCCCTGTACTGCGGTCACTTCTGGCCTATTGTACCAGCCCCAGATGATAGGTGAGGGTGATTGTGGAGCAATTGGTGGAAGGAAGATTGGCAGGAGAAACCGAAGTACTCGGAAAAAACCTGCCCCAACGCCACTTTGTCCATCACAAATCCCACTTGACCAGACCCGGAATCGAACCCGGGCCGCCGCGGTGGGAAGCCAGCGACTAACCTCTTGAGCTACGGCGCGGCCCACTTCCAACGTGAGATGGGAACCAGAAGCGCCATACCGGAAGTCTCGGTGAAATAGCACAGGACTTCTCTTCCGCCAGGTTGCCTACTCAGAGATGTTCTACACAGACAATAAGAGTTACAATACCCACTTGTTCCAATTACACTACACAGTTTTATGTATATTAATGTGTGTCTGTGAGGGCAGAAGAACGGACTGAAGCCAAGAGCAGAGAGACTGTAAGCATGCACAAGGCATGGGGTGAGAAAAGCCTAGTTCACAATGAGGCGATAGTTTCAGAAAATGAGTTACGAAATAAAATCTAAAAGTTTGTGACGATGGCACATTGCTACAAATATTATGTTTTTGGACATTATCCATCGTCCTGTATATTTTCTAAAAACCATCATGTTTATTTTTCAAAAACACGTTTCGGAGACTGGATTCAGGTTTCGCCTGAGGACGGGGACAGAATCCAGAAACGTTGTGTAACTTGTAATGAGTTACGAAGCTTCTAACGTCATTTATCTTGCTCATGTGACCGTAAATCGATGTCCTAACAGCACTGAATCATTCGGCGCATGTTTCATTGCTTTGATGTCTGCCACGTGTTTCTTTATAATTCTGCAAGTAATACACATTTCTCCGGAGCCTGGCGAATAGGAGGCCAGAGCTTTATTGACACTTATGTTCATTCCACAGTCTTCGTGAACGAAGTAGGCTTATCAAACAACAAACAATATGTTTATGGATGTCAATAGCGTGGGAAGAGGAAGGTCTTTAAGCCCCCACAGGGTTATCAAACGTGTTCAGGGGAGACGGGATTTGCGCTTAGAAATATACAACTGCTGAACAAGATATGTCTGCAAGGAAGAGGAGAAATTATAACTGAAAAACAAATAATGCGAAGATTATTGTTTTAGGGGGCACGCGGTAGCGTAGTTGGTTGAGACAATATGCTACAAGCCGGAAAGTCGCGGGTTTAAGTCACGATGAGGTCACTGCATTTTTCAATTGACCTAATCCTTCCAGCCGCACTATGCCCCTGGAGTCGACTAAGCCTCTAACAGAAATCAGTACCAGGGATCTTCCTAGGGCTAAAAGGAGGCCGGCACGTGAAGCTGACCTCACAGCCATCTGTAAGTCGATTGTATACCAAATCTTATCTATTGCTCTTTTCTGGGATGTGACGCCATCTAGTCTGGTAGAGATGAAGGGAGAACGCCTACCGAACTGCTCGCCATCAGAGAGACAGAAGAAAAGACGTTCTCAACCAATAACTGCAAACTACTGAGCACGCCCGTTAAGAAACGGAGGATTATCCCGTTTCGGTAGTTCTTTATCGAGACAATTACCAAAGGTGGCGGTCAAACAGAAACCTGCTTCGTATTCGTAGGGTCCCGGGTTCAACTAATGGCGTTGAGACCAGCTAACCTGACTGAATCTCCCTCCAAGCAAATGCTGGACTACTCAAACTGAAAATATTTGCTTAGGTTAGATAAAACACAAATAAATAAAAACGCATATGGGTTTTCAGTTTTATTTCTTCTTTGAAGTACTGACTGAGTGGGTTGGTCTAACTATAACTCCTGTATAGGCCGCGCCATAGCTCAAGCGGTTAGTCGCTGGCTTCCCACCGCGGCGGCCCGGGTTCGATCCCGGGTCTGGTCAAGTGGGATTTGTGGTGGACAAAGTAGGGCTGGGGCGGGTTTTCTTCGAGTACTTCGGTTTCCCCTGCCAATCTTCATTCCACCAAATTCTCCATCATCATAATCACCCGGGGCAAGCTACAATAGGCCAATCAGTGGCCGCCGTGTCGAGTTGACCCAGTTGGACTCCACCCCCCCCCACCTAAGCGAATTAAAAAAAACTCCGGTATCCG
>NW_019734379.1:27016-109142 GCF_002891405.2 Cryptotermes secundus
GGCTCATTCTCGGGGGGGGGGGAGCGGTGAAGTTGACCATTCACCTTCATCTAGTGCTGAGGACAAGAATACGTGGATCTATATACACGCTCACCCATACACCTTCATGACGTAGTGGGTTAGTTAAGTTACAGGGAAGCCAGCCATAGCCCGGGCGAGGAACGGGTACTCCTGACTCTGTGAAAATATGAAAAGGACATCTGACATGCGCAGAAGAACGCACATCTTGCTTCACGCCGGACACCCTAATGGTTAGCTTCAGGGGTGCAACGTGGTCACAGGAACGCCCACAATCATTTTAATGAAGTGTGGCCCGCCCTGGTTAGCCAAAGGCGTAATTACACAGCTTTGATGGACTTTCCGTACTTGCTCACAGAGCGCTAATTCACTTTACCATGGGCCCAACTCCTACGGTACACCTTCATAGGGTGTTCACTAAGAAACTGAGGTACTATTTCTAGTCCTAGGGTTTCTTGGCCAGAGAGAATAAGGGGGAGAGGAAGACGAGGAAGTAGGAACAAAGTAAAATGAAAAATTGCTTATTATTCCTTTTTCTAAACACGGTGTCATCTCATCTCTTCTCAGGACCACCCGACTGCCAGGACATTTCTCATCGCCTCTTTTCACTAACCACGTGGACGGGTCCGTTCCTCTGCTGAGCCAGTCAGGCTTCGCAAGAGCTACCAGACCAACTCCCCTCGTTGAAGAGGAGGCCCCATTTCAAAACATATGTGACTTTGGAATGAAAACCTGAAACCATGAATGGCTATGTTGGAGAAGCCTAGCAACAAATTAATTCTCTGATTTCCGAAAATCATGAATCCTGAAGATGGCAACTGCAATGTTTACCGAAACCTTACATCCGGCCCAGCGTCGAAAGCCGACGGAACACACCAAACTACTCTTCCAGCAAAATTCATAACCCAGGTTAGAGATTAAGCCGCAAATTTGAAGATTCTGAATATGATAATGCGTTGCCTGGTCAGGGTGGTGACACTTGGGTATGGAACAATGGCGGAATAATGGTTAGCAGGGAAAGCCGAATAAACTGGGGGTGGGGGAGGATTCTGTTCCGATGCCACTTCGCCAACAGGAAACTTGCATGACGTCGCGCGGGACTGAACCCGTGTCTCCATAGTGAGAAACCAGTGTCTAACTGCCTGCAGTATGGCTAGGACTACCGCACAGTTCCTATCCCTAAGTATCAAGGGTTTGCTTCACTGACAACTGCGAGTGAAGTTTTCAGAGGAGTGAAAACAAATACGTACTGTGCTCTTCTGGGCTACGAGACTGTACACATGTCGCGCGGGTGGCCACGCTGGCGAGGTACACCGTAATTCTCTCCAATTCAAAATCGTCCTGTAACTCTTCACGGTCACGTGTCACTCGCCATTGCAGCCTCATTCGAGGGTGGTCTCTTTGGTTGCAGGGAGATATCACAATCTCGGAGGAACATGTTCCTTCCATTTCAAGGTCAACCCTGAAGAAGGCGGTGGTCTGTTCCTCTGAAATGTCTGTAAGCCTCTATCAGAGGACATGGGTCATACGGTAGCGTAGTTGGTTGAGGCACTATGCCACAAACTGGAAGGTCGCGGATTCGATACCCGATGAGGTCATTGCATTTTTCAATTTACCTAATCCTTCCAGCCGCACTATGGCCCTGGAGTCGACTCGGCCTCAAACAGAAATGAGTACCAGGAACATTCCTGGGGGTTAAAGGGCGGCCGGCGCGTAAGGCTGACCAACTTACCGCCATCTGTGAGCCGACTGTCTAGAGAAAATGTGGAAGCCTCGATGTCTCACAACCCCATGGACCTCACGGCCTGTTACAGGGATAGATTTACGTTTTTTTTTTACATGAGATGTTAACAAATTCTTAATTTTGCAGGTCACGGTAGCCGAGCGGTCTAAGGCATGTACTGTCTTCGCTCGCACGGAAGCCGGGATAGTGGGTTCGAATCCCACACAAAGCATGGATGTTTGGTGTGTGCGTGTTTATTCTGTGTTTGTGTTGGCCTGTGTTTAGGTAGAGGCCTTGCAACAAGCTGATCACTCATCCAAGGAGTCCTACCGTCTGTAAAAATAATCATGAAACTGAAAATCAGAGGCCAGGGGCCAAGGGGGCTGTAGGGCCAGTGAATTAAAAATTAAATTTCTTAATTTAGGTACCAGATAGAGTCAAGCCGTCAGCTTCATTCCAGATAATCATCATCTGATGCTATTCAGGTGGGTATTGACGTGGTGGCGAACATAAGAGAATCGCTGCAACTGCCAGGAATCGAACTACGGCTGTCTAGCACTTAGCCAATCACTTCACTAAGCTATCCCGACTAATTTTCCAATATGGCCCGTGGGTTAATTCTACGAGATACAGACTAAAAATGCCAGTACACGTACTTACATACACGCAAATGGATTGGAGAGAAAGCTTTAGAGGAATGTATCGCGTCTGTAAGGGGAAGGAACACATTTCAGTTCTGTAATTACAGACTGTCTCGCCACCTACCAAAAAGAAGACAGTGGACAATAGCACGCTACTGCGCATGTCTGACAATATCAATATAAGATTATTATCGAATAGGCCTATGTTCCTGTAAGGTTTCTTACCAAAAGAACTAAGTAAACAAAAAAAAAAAAGGCAACGTTTTCATGAACACCCTATTCTAACAATTTACTGTGATGCAATTCAGAATGTATTTTAATATCACAGACATTGAGTTAACACTAAGAAGAAGAAGAATATTAGTGAATGGGCCCTCAATGCTGTCTGTTATCGTTTGTGGCCGTCTATTGAAACGGATTGGCGTAGAACCGCTTGTAACTATCTCCCGTCCTTATACGGTGTTCCAATCTGCCCTTCAGCCAGTCTGCGTATAAAAGAAATTAATGACGGCTGAATTATATTACACGTTGTCCTCAGGGACATCCATTCGGTCCCTGACACGAACATGAAGCCACGAAGAAAATAATAATAACAGTAATAATAATAAAGAGTTTAAAAAATGAAACTGAGATTTTCCCTCCATATCCGGGCTAAGTTCTGATCATGAATAACAGGGGTATCCAAAGTAATGTCCACGCGCCACATAATAGCCTTCCAGTATGTATTTCCTTAAAGATCACGGTAGCCGAGCGGTCTAAGGCGTGCACTGTCTTTGCTCGCTCGGAAGCCGGGATCGTGGGTTCGAATCCCACTCAGGGCATGGATGTTTGTGTGCGTTTTTCTGTGTTTGTGTACAGGTAGAGGCCTTGTGACGAGCTGATCACCCGCCCAAGGAGTCCTACCGTATGTCTAAGATCTAGAAAAACCGAAGTGAACGGAGAAGTTCATGGAGGTAGGCCTAGGCCCACTGGGGCTGTAGTGTCAAGGAAAGAAAAAAATGTATTTCCTTAAAGATTCATTTAGGAACGCTGTCAGTGGCTACAGCTACGAGTATGTAGCGTCGAACTGTAGAATTATCAGTGAACAATTAATCAGAAAAGATGCGAAAGGATAGGATCGTGGCCTACTTTATGATATTGTTCCCGAATGTGCTGAGAGGGGCTCATGAAACTCACGAACAAAATTCACGATAGTCGATATCTGAAACTGGTACCTAAAAATACGAAACAGGAGTGCCAATCATTCGACAGAGATATTCGGTTCATTCTCATGGAAAAAATTAGGAAAACTACTATCATCTTCTTAGGAGATTCAGTCTCCTGACTGGATGCGAGCAGAAGACCTTTCGCATAAGACGCAGGATTATCGACCACTGTCGTGACTTCCGGTGCCTCGAGAAAATTTTGAGTTTTTTTTTTTTTTAATTTATATATTGTTTGCCTCTTTGCTCATGTGTCGTTTCCTTGGAAACAAAATACAGAGCTATTCTCATTTAGTTATCAGAACCAGATGATAGCAGCAATAAACGGTGGTGTTTCAGTCGGTATTACAGTTTCGATCCTTGTGCTTAATTAATTAGGCAATATTCCACGAAGACGTATGGGGGAGTGCGGGTATAGCTTCACCATTATCGACCTTGGCACAAGATGGAGGTAAGTGGTCACCTTCACGCACCGGCCGCTTTATCCAAGGGGAAATCACCCACGGTACCCATTGTATATGAGGCTGTTGTGGGCCCCAGAGCCGGTCTGGACGTTGCGGAGAAGAGAAAAATCTTAACCTGCCGGGAATCGTAGCCGAACCCTCCAGTTCGTACTCCATTATTATACTGACTGAGCTACCCTGACTCCGGAAAAGGTGCCTACAGGTGAAATCGCGATTCCAAAGTGTCCCTCAAGGGCTATAATGTATATACGTGATTCTCTGTAGAATCCGTAAAAACAGATGGTAAAAGTCAAATTTTCAAGTTGAATTTTTAACTGGAATTCAACTGTTACTACTTTCTTTCGCTGGAGGTAGGGGACATTACTTACTTCTCAACTGGTAACACAGCGGTATTTCGTGTTTTGCGGCACGTTACTCAACACTTTGGACAACACTGATTACTAAACCGTTTTTTATAAAGAACTTTCTGCCCACAGACACACACGCCAACTACTAACATGGGGCTGTTATAACCACGAGGGGGGGAGGGTCTTACGGAGTTGAAGGATTGTTGCAACAAAGTTACGGTTCGAAGTACTCGTATAAATAAAACAGAAAAAACAGGAAATATCAGCAGTATGCAGACCATGCAGCTCCTTAGTTAAGTACCATTAACTTATCTGCACGTTACAATCGCAACTGGATCTAGACATATGTCTCGTTTTTCAGTTGTTGTTACAGTATATTGTTACTTTGTGGCTCTGTCAGTTGTCTTGACGACGTGAAGGAAACGGACTCAGGACTCAGCAGTTCCTTTGTCGCCATGGAAACCTAAAGCAACAGAACTAAAGAAAACTTAAAAATAATTTTTCAGTCCTTAACACATCGCGTACTTCGACGAGTGTGGATCGTGCGACCGTTCTCACACCAAGGTCACTTCCGCGAATGTGAAAAGTCAGCGGATCAAAGTAGTTAATTTACTGGTCAGCAGATGTAGTACATTAACACACAGGTATTCGAATTCGTTCGATTGTTTGCTTTTACCTAGGCCTGCAATCATATTGGTGTTTCTGGGTGGGTGGTCACAATCAAACAACATGTTAAGAGATTAATTAATTAAGACAGAAACCGTCCCTATCATATTAATATATTTAAAGCCCCTTTTGGCTTTCGTAGCGCACTGAAGCACAATAGACCAGTGTAGGTCGCGGTGCAAGGGCCGAGAAGGCCCACCTCTTATACATTCATTCATTCATTCATTCATTCGTAGTGCACTTGCATGCTGTAGTCACACGTTTCACTTGTGGGATTTGAGGTACTCACGGCGGTAATTATGAATTCTACCATACTACATGATGTCACACGTCAGTATAATTGTATATTTCAAGTTTTATTTTAGTTCAAAGTTAAAATTTCCGGATAATCTAGACCAAAAAAAAAATGCAAATGTGCAATCTAAGGCCTATGGGTGTGCACCCACCCCCCCGGCCGGTCTTGATGTCCGTTCACTCCTGCACGAAACTAAGTTAATCACATTCTAGTCAGAAAGGAGATTACCTTATATGCCATTATTTCATTAAATATTCAGTACACAGAAACAAGTTTAGAATTCAGGTTTCCAGCCTTAGTAACACAGGTGCCTACAGGGCAAACCCAGCCCAATTTCGTGTGACTGACACTGCAAATTCTCCAAGAAATGAGACACGTGTCCCACAGTTAGTTCAAACAATTCTCCCGTAATGCAACTATCTAAGGAGAAATACCGAAACTGTAAGACTCATACATAATTTTGTGGAGAGTTTAGAGTTTCACATCACAAACTAAGCCTCCTCACCAATGGCTAAATTCAGTTATTTTTCTGGGGGCAGAGCAACCTAGGCGTGAAGCTGGCCATTTGTGCCAAGGTTAGCAATATGTGAGTCTACAGCAGCCACGTGATGTTTAATTAAGCACAAGAAGAACTTCGCCTTTATCTTTTTACTGCGACGATGGCAGCAGTACGTTCCTCCGAAACGTCAGTATATTTCTATGAGACTACACGGCGTCACATCCCAGACGACAGTACTTTTCATAGTCACCACCGTGACAGCCTCAGATCTCACAAAGCTAACACAGACCGAGCTGTAAGCTCACTGCAAGTAATTTCAGACTCAGCGCTCTCTCTGTGAACCAAAGTTGAACTCTCACGAGAACTTACACAACATCGCAGAGCCAAGAGGTGGCAAGTAAATACATTTGATCATCAGATTAATGTAACATTCCTTAGTTTCGTTTCGAAATGCTCAAATTGACAGGTTCCTGCCGCCATTAAATCCTCTTAAATCCCATGTATGTATTTACGTTTGAATTTTATAATGCACGCTCATGTAATAGAAAAAAAATAAATTCACTGAAACATGAAAACCCTACAACGAACACTTTCACACATACTTAATTCAGGTAGTCATTTGTCTCCGCAGTGAAAGAATACAAAATACCAAACAGTCTACGTGGATTACACGAGACCAGTATACTTGGCACACAACCAAAATTGTCCATCTCCACATCTGGTCATTATGTGCCGCATTCACAAAAAGCGATTTCTCCATCGAGCATCCTTTCTTTTATCATCGTCGTGTCAAAAATGTGTGACTTTTTGTCACATCCACCATTCCAGCGGTCTGCTGTATCGAGTGCAGTCGGGTCAGGGAAAGAATGAGCACATACTCCCCCTCCCTTTTCCATCTACTCCCACCAACTGTCGCTTGTATTGCGAAATCTGCTCGGTCTGCAGGCTCTCTCTCTTCCTATTGGTGTTGAAGGAGGGGAGGTGTACAGTGTAGGCTGCACGTCTGAACTCCCATCACCCGTGTTCAGTATTTCCTTCACCCGAGTACAATGCCCATATTCTGCTGCAATGCAACAATAAAAGCCACTGCGCATGCCTTCGCTGGTGAGTAGGCGACGTAAACGTATCCTCAGACATTTATTCGACGAGGACAGCTGTGTCACAGCTAACAGTTCTTCACGTGACTTCTTGCATGTGTTTCTGATGAGAACGGCACAAACACCAATAACTAATGACTAACCAAATGACTAATTTCGTATGCCGTGACACACGCAGGTGTTGCATACAGACACACACAGTTGAGTACGTCATGTGTCGTAAGGAAGTCAGGTGACTAATTGCACAATGAGGTGATCATCTCAGCGTGTTGTGACACAATAAGGCGTCCAGATCAGGTGACTACCTCTGCGTGTCCTGGCACAACCGACTGACTAACTACAAACGTTACTTTGCTCTGTGAGTTCAGTTCCAACATCGCGGAAACCACGTGCCACGTCATAGTCACCTGGAAACACATATCGTGTCCAAAACAGGTGGATATTTGCGTACCGCATGGCACACGCGTCTACTTGTTGAAGTGAGGAAGTCTAAACACTCACTTTCTACGCCTGTCCAAAAACAATTCATCCAGGAAACTAGAAATGTGTGAAGTGGCACAATCGGGCGATTATGTGCACGTGTTCTGTCGCTACACATATCCGGAACTAACCGTGACACAACCACAGGCAACACGTGCGGTGACTACTTACACGTGTACTCTTCCGTCCGTTCACTACACGTGTCGCACTTCACGTAACAGCACCAATGGAACTTACAATGGCACTGCCAAGTTCTGGTGAACTGGTGCGTGTTGTATCCCCGGCCACAGCACATGAGGTCACAGCCGTCGGTACCTGTGACAACACCAAGAGTAGGAACAAACGAATTTCAAGGAAACTTGACATTTACAGCTCCTACCAATCATGCATCTAACATACTTACGCCTAAATAAATGTTCTATCATATTTAAAAACAGAAAGCAGTCGGTCTATTATAGGCCGAATCATGAAGTAAACTTGGAACAGTACAGGTTCATTCTTACAACTCCTAAAGTAAACTGATTCATACAGAATACACAGGGTGCCCCAGGAGGAAAGTTCAATATTCTGGGAGGTCATAGTATTGCTCATGCTATGAAAAATAGTGTGTATTATGTACATGTGCCCAATTCCGAACGGCTTCCGGGATAGAGCCAGTTCACTGTACAGTTCCCAAACTGTTGCTAAGTAAGGGATATTACGTACTGTTCAAGTGACAAAGTTGGTACAGTTTACATTTTCGAAAATTCCGCCGTCAACATCAATGCACTTTGCAACTCATGTGACGACATTGCGCGCTGTACGTCTGTACGGTGTAGAGTGAAATAGCTGTATCTCGGAAACCGTTCGGAATAGGACACATGTACATACACACATTTTTGCTTAGAATGACCGATACAATGACCTCTCCTCCTGGGACACTCTCTATATCCAATAATAGGCTGAATACGTTAAGTTACGCATAATCTAAAGCTTAAAATTCTAACAAAGAAACACTTAAAGCGAAATGTGTTCAGCGAACTTGTGGCTGCACGCCACTGATCTCACCTCTCGAAGTACGGTTGCAGTGACGGCCAACTGTGCCCAGGGAGCCAGTGGCGGGATCCCTCTCGCAGTAGTTGGGCGACTCCTGGAGAAACACAAGATCGGAGCGTCGCGGGACCCTCTTTTTCTCGAGCAGCTGTTGCCCTCGGGACGGTGTCCTCCTCAGGACCAACTGGAGATTCTTACTACGCCGTCCCGGGCGGGACACAATCTCTACAGCCATGACTGCGCGCGCACGGCTGTACTTCCGCATAAGATTGTCGCCGATTTGACGAAAAGCGGGCAGTGTCTTCCAGCAAGTCTTCATCGTGCAGCTGCCGGACACACCGTGACACTTGCACTCCACGTGTAGGTTCACTTTGACGGCCTGCAAAGTTTAATGCAAGATATGAACACGTTTCACGTATAATCGTGTGACTTCAAACAGTAACGAAGTTTATTGTTGGGCTACTTAACGACGCTATCATGTCTAGTCTGCATATAGCGTCGAATGGTAAGATGACTATTGAACGATGGACTGAAAAGCATTTGGAGGGAACAGTCGTTGCCTAATGGAGGTACTATCTCAGCCTGGACGCACTGAGGAAAATCATGAAACATGTCAGTTAGGAACATCCAGTGTCCGTTATCGCTAGGCCAACTCGCGCAATGAAATTTAATGTAAGCCTGAAATGTAGTGAGCATGAAGATTATGATTACAGTTTTCTGGAATGTGAGGAATGTAACAGGCAGAAAAGTATCAACGTTTCGGGGTAATCTTGTGCCTCTGTATTCAGAGCACAGAATCTGGACAGAAAGGAACCACTGACAGACAGATCTGCGGGGTATTGTGAGCACAGCAATGGGCAACCCGTTTCCATAGACGATAGGGAACTGCCTGAGTATCTGAGCGACTGACGTCTCCCCAAGAATGATGAGTCAGTTCCACGGAGATAATTAGAAGGAGACAGTAGGCGAATCTTCACCCTCCAGGGCCCCCATTCCTTCCGACATGGGCGTGG
Source organism: Cryptotermes secundus (assembly GCF_002891405.2). NCBI lineage: Eukaryota > Metazoa > Arthropoda > Insecta > Blattodea > Kalotermitidae > Cryptotermes > Cryptotermes secundus. Next base: position 36,494 of record NW_019734379.1, read on the forward strand.
TCCACAGAAAACGTATGAAGCAGAGCATGAAATCTAGAAATGAAATCTGAGAAGATATGAACCTGTTCCTTGTAGAATGACAGATGTTGGTGCCGACAGAGGAGCACCGGGTCGTCACGAACAGAGTTGCACGTGACCTATAGGCATGGAAATGGCGCAGTTCAGTTCCGAGTGCTCCAGATCTCTCGAATGTTGCATGTCTTCATAAATGTGTAAAGCGAAGCAGCAAACCACACGCAGCAGTTGCATTATCACTTGACCCCGCATGGCGTGTTTATGGGTTTCACATGATTCTCACGATAAACAACGAGAGAGAGCAGAAGTTGTCTAGCTTCTCCCGCTTTCTTGCCAGTCACAAGATACTAATGATGTTATTTGAATAAACGCCGATTATTCCTTTACACCGTATCAACTGGTTCGTCTTTGTTCTCTGTGAAGCAGGAATTCAATGATTCAAAGGCCTGAACATGCAGATAAAATGGTATCAGTCTGTATGTGACGCAACGTTGAGTGGTGGCAGTTAAGCGACGTTTCGGTGGAAACTACTGCCGCCATTTTCGGGGTCTATCGGGCTATACACATTAACATGACAGGAGATAATATGGTTCACAGTAATTGCTGTGAGAAGCCCAAATCTAGAACGAATTTTAAATGTTAATTATCACAAGCTGGTAAAATTATTGAAGAAACGCTTGGCATTTTAGTAAACTGTTTCAGAATTTTCTACATAAAAATCAACTTACATCAACATTATTATCATGATCGAAATGCAGACTTGGCAATTTCTTGAGAACAAAGTGTTCACTTCTGTTTCCTGTTGGGGGGGGGGGACTCAGATCGTTGCTGGGCCCGCTGTGCGCACCCGATGTTGTTAGGGCGCTCCAAACGCTACAGCCAGAACCGTTGCCGAGTCTCTTCTGACGTCGGCTCTAAACACGCATATCCGATCTCTATCCTTGCCTAGCCAAGCTTCTAGGCACTGACAAAGTAGGAAATTCATGTCCATGGTCACAGTTCCTTAACACGACGTATTGCTAAAGGCTCGCAACATGCAGCTCATCCTGTATACACACCTGAAATGTCTGATCCATCAATCAATCCTTCTATGAAGGCTCTGTCGATGTGACTTAGCATGTACGCGATTATGTCTACGAAGCGAGTTGAGATCGAACAGTCTGATACTGTTCACAGTGGCCCGGTCAGGTAACGAACCTGGTGCTAAGGGTGCATTGTAGCCCAGAGGTCTTTGCATGATACCTCGGGAGGTTTCAATTGTGCAGGATGTGGATCGAGTCTCCGGGCTGTATACAATAAATCGTTTCTAATCGACGCAAAGTATATATTCAGACATAAACACGAAACTGCAATTAACCGCCTCAGACAAATGGCTCGACAATACGGAGTGGCTGGCAACAAGGTGTACAAAGAGTAAAACAAACCGGGAGGCTAGCTCCGCTACGAGGCCTTCTCGTTTTAATATCTGCTACCAGATAGGATACTTCCTTCACAGAACTGAATGTGCATCTTGCAGGACTTCAGTGGTCGTGGGCTGAAGTTCAGGAGACTTCACAGGATCAGAACAAGCGTACAGAGACAGGATACTTCCTTCACAGAACTGAATGTGCATCGTGCAGGACTTCAGTGGTCGTGGGCTGAAGTTCAGGAGACTTTGCAGGATCAGAACAAGCGTACAGAGACAGGATACTTCCTTCACAGAACTGAATGTGCATCGTGCAGGACTTCAGTGGTCGTGGGCTGAAGTTCAGGAGACTTTGCAGGATCAGAACAAGCGTACAGAGACAGGATAAATGTATATTACTTAGTTCAGTTTAGTTTCTTTGGATGCGGTGAGATTGAGTGATAGATGATGATGAGTGCAGAGCAGTCGGTGTAATGAGAAATGGCAGGGGAAACCGAAGTACTCGGAGCAAAACCTACCCCAGCGCCATTTTTTCTCACCACAGATCCCACATGCCCTGACCTGGGATCGAATACGGGCCGTCGCAGTGGGAAGCCGGCGACTAACCTCCTCAGTTATGGTACGGCGAAGTATATTGCATACTTTCTATTCAAGACTGCAGTTCGATGCGTGGAAACGGAACGTGCCAATAACTAACACAGAAAGCGACAGAAAGGGGCGGGGGGGTTAAGGAGACCACTCATACTTGACAGACGTGATTCGCTGATACCAAGAACTTTTCATGTGATTAATCGCTACTTGATCTTGTTTTGTTCCCCCCCCCCCACAAGTGCACTAGGGGTCACTGGGTTGACTCAATAGCATGTGTAGGTGACTTGGAAAGCGTTAAGAATCTGAACATTTTCTTCACTATTCCTTAAAATGACTCACGTGTACACAACTCTGGAGGTTCAACATTACCAGCACTGTTCTTCAGCCACTTCAATCCAATTCAGAAAACCAAAAGCAATTTTCATTAACCCTTGGTACATGGTGATTACCAGGGCCCGGATTTTTATGACATGTCATCTTTTTTTCCTTGTATCCTATGCGATGCTCTTAAATATATAAATCTCGGATATGAGCTGTTGGTTCAGAAACGTAAATTTTAGAGGTAATTTTTGGTCATTTTTTGACATTTTTAGGGTTAAGGTAATTTTTTGGTAAAGTTTTGGACTTTTAAGGGTATTTCTTGTCATTTTTGGCCATTTTAGGGAATTTCTCTTCACATGTTTTCTGAAATGTGAATAACATGGAAGCGAAGTGTTCTTTCTTTTCTCCTTTAGGTAATTTTTCTGGATTTTTTCGGTCATTTTACAGGTCATTTTTTAATATTTTCAGGTCATCAAAATCCGGGCCCTGGTGATTACGTACAAATTGCGATAATATTAAAATAAACTCAGCATTTTGCCCACAGAGTGTATTACAGGGTTTCGTGCGGTTCTTAGAACAAACAGCTGTTATTTCCGTCAACAGAATTAACCGACTGATATTTTATTGGAAATGCAGTGTTTCCTGTGAGGTAGGAACTGAAACTGATACTATTTATACGAATTTCAGTCCTCACGAGAAGGACAAGAGGGAACCTTCAAAGCTGGGAATTTTTCCACCCCCTCCAAATGTAGTTTGTTCCCCTANTGATTCTCAAGGGGCTTAGTGCCAAGACGAACTGATTGGCGGGAAGTCGCCAGTCGCGAAGTGACTCTGACTCTAATTCGACATGTGAAATTCTGAAGGATAATATTAAAATATATATTAAGGGAATATGATTTGATTCAGGTGGTTTTAAGTCCAGTGCACTCTCTTCTGAGCACGTTTTATAACACGCGGAGTATTTAACATCACTCGGTTTCAAAGCTTCAAATAGGGCCGCACTGAGCTTAATTTTCGCCATTGTAGACGGCTCCCTGAGAAGATTGCATTAATCTGAATTCTACGACAGACCCGGGACGTATAGTGACACATGCTCTGTCTCTCTGTGTGTCTGTGTGTATGTGGCAGGCAGTTTGGTGACAAAACAATAATTCGCAAATTTAGATATATAGTGGACATTATTCTGAGTAACAAAGGACCTTGGTGGATAAAATTTCTTTGTAAACAGATCGGGAAAAATCATGCATGATAATAAGCGGCGCTGCGGTTTTCCCGCAGACGCGCCTGCGGTTTTGTAACGAATCCCCTTAAGGGGAGTTCAACCTTGAATCACAGGTGCGGACCAACCATTCGTCATTATTTCGCTGCAAACAAGTTAGGAAATGCATTCATAGCCTAAAGATCCCGTTTCCTTTTTCCTTAATTGCCTCCAAACCAACTACACTTATGGAGAAGCATATTGGACATAAAATTTTCACTTCAGCTTTCTCTACAAGTTCTGCTCGAAACACTTCTCGCTTCAGTGAATATTTAAGAGACGTATGCAAGTGTTGCGCTTGAGATGCGCGCAAAAACGCTTCTAGATCCTTATAAAATGTGTTAGTTAATATTTCCCGAGTTCGAATCAAAGCTGAAATGGCCTGACAAATGTAAAAAAAAACCCACAAAGATTAAATTTCATACAAATCCATTCACCGATTCTCAAGCTGTTCCAAATGGACAGACCTGGGAAGCTAACAGGCATATATTTGCACATTTTCGTTACGAACGAACCAAAAACTATTTGTAAGAGGTAATGGTATACTTGTCCCTGTGCTTAGATAATTAAACACTAGGTCATGAAGACGTATGGGGGAGTGGATATATAAATCCACGTATTCTTGACATCGGCACTGGTTGGAGATGCGTGGTAAGCTTCATGACCCGGCCGTCCAACTATGGGTATCCACTGGGTGGGTCTCAGAACTGTTCTAGACGATATGGAGGAGAGACAAATCGTGCCCCTACCAGGATTCGAATTCCGACCCCTCAGCTGTCCAGCTCGTAGCCAGTCGTTGTACCGACTGCATCATCCCAGCTCTAAAAAACTATTTATACAACATAACTAATGCGAGACATCAAAACCATCGCTCTGAGCCGTTATGTTCAAGTTTCTTTACGGGGTTCAGTGAAAGTGGAGTTTTCGAAATGTTCCGTCACGCCTGAAGTGTTCGGATCCTCACTGAAGCTGAACATTATCCGTTCACTTTCAGGAGCCTAAGAAGAATAGAACTGAACATGTTCGTCCGGGCGGTAGCGATTCTGGCTTGTAGTAGGGAGGTCGCCAGCTCAAATCTCGGTTAGGACACTGACTATTCTGACTGATGGCTTCCGTAGCTTCCCTCAGTCACTTTAGGTAAATACCTGTATAATGCCCCCTCTGCTTTTAGGACCGGCTGTGCATTTGGTCCAGTCCACTGTCTCATATAAAGACTGTAGAGTGCGCATAGATCAGTCACACAAATTAAAGTGCGTCACCCTGCCTCCTTCCGAGAGTGCAGTGCAGCCACTGCCCAGCTACTTCTTGCTACGTCAGAAGTCATTTCTACAAACAGGGCCTGTACATTAAGTTATGTTACGACCACTTCCTCCTACATCCTTTCCAATTCATTAGGAGAAGAGAGATAGAGGCAGACCCTGGTACATACAGTACACCAGACTACACGGCGGCATGACCTAGAACCACTGCCGTGAGAAGCTTAGATCCTACTTAGGGGTCATGCCAGCAACGCAGACAGTAAACATTCCAGCTTCACGGGCAGAGGCAGAGGAATCTCAGGTCCTGTAGCAGGATCTTGAAGGACTTCCTTCAAATGTCCTTTATTTGTCCATTGTTCAGCTGCAGCCATTGCTCAAGTACCGACCGACGTGTTTATGGAAGGCCTGATATCTATTCTTGCCGTGTCCTCTCGTTGCCAATTAGCTCGCTTCAGCATGACTGACTGCCGAATAAATCCATCAACTGGCAACAGCAGATGCATTACGTACATCGGGTTCGAGATTGGACAGGAAGATTTAGCGCTGAGAGGGACGACATTCCTTAATGATAAGTCCTGTGTCGATCTCAGGCTTCTGAGATGGATTACTTAACCGCCACCTCGTTAAATCTGAACCGAGGTTCTTCAACTACTCCTCTGAACGGACCAAATGGAAACGGCCTATGTCAGGGCTCAGTTTATGCAAAATCTTGCGCTTAATTCATTAAACAGACGCCATTGAGATGTATAGGGGAGTGGAGGTATAGCTTCGTCATTCTTGACCTCGGCACTAGATGGAAGTGAGTGGTCAGCTTCACGTTTCCGTCGCTTTACCCCCGATCCACACTGCATAGCAGGCTGGGTGTGACTCAGAGGCGACCTGGACGCCAGTAATCAACAGTTGCAGTCCACATCGCAGCCCGTCGCTACACCGACTGAGCTATCCTGGCTCCTTATCCTGAGAACCTGAAGGATTAAAATTCTGAGGAAGGTGTCTGAACCAGTACCTGAACATGAGGTCTGGGGAATGTGAACGGACCGAGAACTGCAGGAATTACAAGAAACCCATGTCCTGACAGCGGATATTAAATGGATAAGGGTGGAGTGACTGGAGTATATGATTAGAAGGGACGAAACAAGGGTGTCTAGGGAATTTATTGAAAGTAAACCAGAGGGCAGACGAGAAGTGGGAGGACTGCGACGGATGGAAGATGTTGAGAATGATTTACGACAGTTGGAACTGAAGAGATAGAGACAGAAGGACAAAGACCAGACAACTGCCGTAAAGAAAGACAAGGTTCATATAGAATCACACAGCAAAGAGAAGGTGAGCATTGCAGGTGAACACTGTATTCTTAGGGTGGGGAGACCCTGCGGTCCTTGATACTTCCACCTTTAAATGGCCCATTTTATCCTCGATGTTAGATGAGAGAAATGGTATAATGGCTGGAATAAGAGCAGTCGGGATAGCTCAGTAGGATTAGCGAGGAGCTACGGGCAGGACGGCTAGGGTTCGATTCTCGACACGGACATTCTCCCCTTCTCCACAGTGTCCAGACCGGCTCTTAGGGCCACTCAACTTCCGGTCCAATGGGTACCGGGAGCTCTTTCACCGGTGGGAAAATGTCCAGGACGTGAAGGTGACCACTCACCTCCATCCAGTGCCGAGGTCAAGAATGGAGGAGCTACATCGCCGCTCCTCAATGCGTCTTCATGGCGTGGTGCTTAATTAATTAAGTACAGGGACGTTACGTTATTTGTCTTCTGATGGAATAAAAAATTGGTAGGGGAAAACTAAGCACTCGAAGAAAACGTGCTGTAGTGTTAGTCTGTCGATCACAAATCCCACTTAACTAGCCTGGGATTGAACCTGAAAAATTAAGTGTGTGTGTAGGTAAGTAAGTAGCGCTGCTGTAGCGTGACTCGCATGGCCGGGCATTGCGGAGCGCTGGCAACCAAACGTTATAGAAAAGTTTGCAGGTAGGCTTCCTCAGGACCGTCTGTCGTACCAACAGATTAAAAAAATAATATTGGTATGTTTCACTCAAATGTATTGATACATGAAAATTGTGGTTACAATTGGACCACAATAGAGGACACTTCATATGGAGGACTTTCATGTGTTTCTGCTTGACTCTCGAGAGCAATTTGCGTATATCTGTCTAAACATCTGTCAGGAAAAAACCGTTCCATAGCTTAGGCGGTTAGTCGCCGGCTTCCCATTGTGTTGGCCCGGGTTCGATTCCAAGTCAGGTCACTTAGGATTCGTAGTAGACAAAGTGACACTGTGGCAGGTTTTCTCTTAGTACTTCGGTTTCCCCTGCCGGTTCTCATCTCAGCGAATGATCCACACTCATCTATCATCTGGGGCTGATACAATGGCCCAAATACTGGCCAGCGTACCAAGTGGACTCTGTCTCACTCTACCCCCACGAATTAAAAAGAACAAGAGGTTCTGGGAAGAACAAACCGCCTGCTTTCTTCTGATAAAAAACGGATTGCACAGAAGACGAAGAGATTAGGGGATACACAGACAGCATAGTGATCGTATAAGCCTCACAAGACCAGAAAATTTGAGGGGTACACAGACAGTTGGAGAGACAAAGACGAACAGACAGCAATGTGACCTCATAAGAAAGAAAATAGGCTAGGACTATTAAACTAATTCCGTTATAAGAAGATTTTGTTCATACCTTGCGGCCCGCTTTGTTATTGTGCAGGTTCATGAGGCTACGAGCGTCGCCCTCGATCTCACGGGCGTCCAGGAAGCGTCGGGCGAACTTCATGCCGTAGCCGACATCCGCACTGCAGCCTCCCCACTTCCAGCCGGAGGGGGCCAGCTCCTTGCGCGCCTTGTGACTCGGGTCGCAGCCGCAGTCAGATATGTTCCCCCGGCTGCACGCTGCCGTCACGGCGTACGCGACGCCCGCACTGGAGACGGCGTACGTGAAGGCCGCCTCGCGACTGCCTGCAGGGACACAGTGAACACAAGCGTCTTAGGCATTCTGCCTACAAGAACAGCTTTACACCTCTGGAATTGAGGTTCTCACAGATGTGACGCCGTATAGTCACGTATAAATTCACCGACGTTTCGGAGGATCGTACGGTCTGCAGAGACAACCAACAGAGGCAGGTTCTGGGCCAACTTATACCCCTTCTCTTATTCGTCACTCGTGCTACACGTACTTTTCCACGTTGTCCTCCATTTCTCAATGTCTCTACCGTGCCTTTTCTTGGCTAACACTAAGTACCCTTTCTCTCTGGTGTCCTTTCCAGGTCTGTCTCTGAACCCTGGTCGAGGCTGTTCAAACCAGAGTTCGCCAACTGAGGCTTGCTTTATTGTACATTTATTTACTGCACCTGGGCAAATAGAAAAACTTGTATGATAAAGTTATGGGGCACGCGGTAGCGTAGTTGGTTGCTGCACTATGCTACAAACCGTAATAGAGCACTGTGGTCGTGGTGCAAGGACCAAGAAGGGCCACCCCTTTTACATTCATTCATTCATGCTACAAACCGGAAGGTCGTGAGTTCGAGTTTCAGCTGCACTATGGCCATGGGGTCGACTCAGCTTCTAACAGAAATGTGTACCAGGAATCTTCCTGTGCAATTCATTATTCACATGCCATGCAATAATTCGCCGCTACAGGACAGTCTGAGTTACTGACAGTATTGTTACATATAAACTATACAAAAAGAAAAATACACGGCGTCATATCCTAAACGACAGTAGTCTTCATTTTGAACGACGTTTTTAAGCCTCTCTCCTTCTGAACAGTTCGATGAATGACACAGCTCTCTCGCGCGCATGTCCCACAGAGCACGCCGACAACTACAGTAGTTGCAACCACCTGCCCACAAGTCAGCCTGGCCGCTCTGCATTACACAACTTATGAAGTATGAGACGCCATAAATCTCTGCATTTCCTTTCCTGGCAGGCACACAACACATTCTCTCTTATCAGTTCTTATACAGATTCTGTTCCCCGTGTGGAGGCTGGTTGCAATATCTCCACCGCAGCCCTGCGACTCGCACAAGGCGACGAAAAGGGAACCGGGTGCGAGAGGGTGTAACTGGGTCACCCTGTCACTGGCGGACATAAATATGGAGACCTGGTCCTTCAGGTTGGGGGTTAGTACGACCTTGCTCTGCTACAAATTTGTTGCGAAATCCACAGACGTGAACGCAGGATGCACCCTGGCAGAATCTTCTACGGAAGGCTATGGCTCAAAAAGGGGTGTTTTGACAATGATGATATTTCGGTGGATGCTTGGCTTATTCCTACACCCTGAAGATGGAGGCAGCACTTCTAAAGGGCTATGTTGCGCCATATCCCAGAATACGGCGCTCCTCATGTTCACCGCTGAGAGAATCTCAGCTTCACTGATCGTGGTTCTGATTCCGCCAGGGGCAGGAAGCTTCCTGTTCAGCACCAGTGGCCACATCCGCCTATTGGTGGCTTAATTAACGACGCTGGCAGTACTGCAGGCTATATCGCGTCAAATGCTGGGATCACAGAAGAATAACGAACAGGAAATGGTGTGAGAAGAAGCGATCTTGGCCTGAGATACTATCCCATAATTGGTCTGGAGGGACTGAAGAAAACCTGTCAGCATAGTCGGTGTCACGGTCGGCATTCGAACTGAGTATCTCCCGAATGCAAGTCTTCAGTGTGACCTAGACTACTACTTAATGGGACTGTTTCCTAGAAGCGTGTAGCGCACAGCGCAGTGTTCACGCTGTGATGTGCTACTGAGAAGCCACAGGACGACTCATTTAGGAATCACGTCACATCCCACGTGCTGCTTCCAGTTTAAGAGGTGGGTCACCGTAGCTGTCTAATTTATTGCACAGTAATGAACGAATAAATCAGACAAAACGACGGCGTGCTGGATAGATGTAGGACTGACAACCTCGCCTACAGGGTGACATCGGTCTCATGCTTTGTACAGACCCGAGGACACGGTCTTCTTCAGCTGCTACCGGCCGCAGTGGGCCAAAGTAAAATATCTACACAGGAAACATAAAAAAAACAAGGAATGACGAAAGGAAACAAAGTGAAGAAAGGAAGAAGTGACTGATGTATACAACAGAATTAGAAATGAAACAAATAGCAAGAAAAAAAGGGCTGGAAAGGAAATAATAAAATAATACAGATCTAAAGTAACACAAGTAAATGAGGTAACAATGAAAGAGGGAAGAGAGAACGGCAGAGAGCGGCGAAGGCATTATAGTAAGAAAAAATAACTAAAACAAAGAGAAAGAGAATTACAAAAAGGAAAATAAAGATAATGAAATAAGAAACATGGCATAAAAGACAAGAAACGGGAAGAGAAAAAGGTAGGGCTTAAACTCCATGACCTGTAGTCTGTAAACTAGCTATACCGACCGAGCGACCGCCTAAAAGAAATAAATGTTAATAGAGAACTCCCATCCTCTTGCCAATATGTACGGCGGCCACGGCTGTTAACACAGTGTGCCGGTACTTCAGTCTCTTATTTTAGAGTCATTCCCTTCGTAAGTTTCACCTACTGCATTACCACATTAACCTTTAACGTCCGAAGTGCCCCGTTTGTGCCAGTGATGAGTATAGTCGTCGTGGCCAAAGTACGCCGTTTTGGCCACTCGGGAATTTAACATATCCCGGACGAAGAACATGTACTTCTTTGCCCACAGTTCTGAGGACAGCCTGTGTAGCATAGCGACTCCATTAATGGAGCTGCAGCCTCGCCCTCTTGATGACGTATACGGCTTCATAATATGAGGAAACTGGACCGAAAAAAAAGTTGTTTGTAAAACATTCCGAAGTTGACTACCGCCCCATTCCTACACACGTGAACAGCAAAGCGGCCGAGACGGCGGTTCGGCCGGCAATGAGGAGACCAGCCCATCAAGCAATGACAAGTGAGATGCAACGAGAAAATCTGGCATTTCCCATCCTTGGACAAAATCTCCGTTCGTCCACTCCATCAGAGCCCTCGAGGGACGCGTTCGTATCACGGTCTCACTGGACAAAATCTCCGTTCGTTCACTCTATTAGAGCCCTCAAGGGACGCGTTCGTATCACGGTCTCCCTGGACAAAATCTCCGTTCGTCCACTCTATCAGAGCCCTCGAGGGACGCGTTCGTATCACGGTCTCGCTGATGGACGCTACGACTAAAGCAGACAGACAGATGAAAAGGAAGAATAGCAGCGGTTGGGGCACTATGCTACAAGCCGTAAGGTCGCGGGTTCGATTCTGGATGAGGTAATTGGATTTTTCAATTCACCTACTCCTTCAAGCCGCACTATGGCCCTGGGGTCGACTCAGCCTCTAACAGGAATGAGAACCAGGTATTTTCCTCGAGGTAAAGGGTGACCGGCGCGTAAGGATGACAACCTCACCGTCATCTGCGAGCCGATTATCTAGAAAATGTGGGAGCCTCGACGTCTCACAACCCTATGTTACAGGGATAGCTTTGCCTTTGTTACTTTTACAGCCCTAGATAAACAGAAGAATGTCAAACAGCAGAACCCGCTACTGCAACTAACAAAGAAATTCAAGCACGTACATTGGAACAGACCCACCTAATTCCACGAAACAGAGTCACTCTTGAAAATCCAATAGTTGCTCAGCTACTCAGACAGTTTCCCGCCTTTAATGAAACGCGATGATTCATCACCGAGTTGTATTTCATTCATTTATGGCTATTCTGAGCCCTTCCTTGGTTTTACTCAAGTCTGTCCAGACATGTGGGGAAAGTGTTCTGATAACGTCATAACCTTCAGTATTCACCATGATGATATCCTTCAACTTGTCAACTTACTTCATGAATTCCTTGAGAAGCTAACAGTTGGTTAGCTACTAAAGAGATTCCCAGCATTTTATGGAACACGAAGGTTCACGACCGTGTAAGAGCCTGCCACTGGTCCTTATTCTGAGCCCGATGAGTCCAGTCTACACTTTCCCACTCTTGTTTCTATAGAAGCCCATTTTAATATTATCCTCTCATCTACGCCTAAGTATACTTAGAGATCTCTTTCCCACAAAGCTTCTGCCAAACTTCTGATATATTATCTTCCATGTATGCTAAATTCCCTGCCCATCTCATTTCCCTTGATGCTGTACTCGGAAAGGAGTACAGGTTATGGAGCTATCTCATCATGCAGTTTTCGCCAACCTCCTGTTACTTCATCCCCCTTGGGTAAAAACATTCTGCCCAGCACCCTGTCCTCAAACACCCTCAGTCATACAGTATGGAGTATGAGCGCGAAACGGTCCCGAATACGAGTGTCCAGTTCGCGAAACCGAGTCGCATCGCCACCGGATCTATAGTAGCTTTACTACAAACATGACTGCCCCTCTCTGCCTCTCCAACCCTCACCGCCGCGGCCGGTGGCAATCTCAACCAATGAGTACGGATAAGCGCGCTCTGTGATTGGCTGCTGATGATGTCATGGGTGGAGCACTTGCAGTGCAGTGGGAAGACACGTTGTTTTGCAAACACGTGATGTAATTGTGTACCGCGACCAGGTACACGCTTCCCCGCGTTTCGCGACCGCGCTCGCTTCTTTGCAAGAGTGCTACTTTTGGGATGTTACGCCGTATAGTCTGGTAGATGTTAACTGACATTTCGGAGGAACGTAATGATTCTATCTTCAGGGTCGAAGAGTAAGAAGCAAGCACCAAATACAGACTCTGTTTGCTTCTTGTCAGTCGCTTGCTCTTCGACCCCGAAGCTGGAGGCTTTACGTTCTTGCGAAACGTCCATGAACTTCTGCTAGACTACACGCCGTTACATTCCAGAAGTAGCAAACTTCAAGAACGTTAAATCCAGCAAGTTACGTGTTATATATAGAAGCAGGGGTAGCGCAGCAGGTATATGGGGTTTACTCAGCCTCTAACAGAAATGAGTACCAGGAATTAAATAAATAATTTTCTGGGGAGTAAAGCGCGGCCAGCGCGTAAGGCTGACAGCCTTACCGCCATCTTTGAGCCGATTGTCTAGATAATGTGGGACCCTCAACGTCTCACAACCCTATGGGCCTTCACGGCCTGTTACAGGGATAGCTTTACTTTTTACTTTTTTACTACCGGCTGGACGACCAAGGGGTGAGAGATCGAGTCCCGGTAGGGTCAAGAATCTTCTCTTCTCCACGTAGTCCGGACCGGCTCTGGGGCCCACCCAGTCTCCTATCCAATGGGTACCGGGGGCTCTTTCCTTGGGGGTTAAGCGGCAGGGGCATGAACCTGACCACTCACCTCCAGCTAGTGTGGATCTATACGTCCATTCCCCCATACGCCTTCATGGCGTAGTGTTTAACTTACCTTTACGTGTTACCTACTGGCTATCTTCAAACCCTATGAAACTACTCACTTTGAGAGGCCCACTAAAAATCCATGAACCCTCAAAATACGGGTGCCGGCAAGAATATGGTTTACGGCCATGGCCTCCTGACTTGAGTTCATGGGCGGGGTTGGGGGATGCACTGAATTTACTGACATTCCATAACCCAGGCACTACGACGTTTTTGTAGTGACTTATCTTTCTTTCCTTGTTTTTTAAAACGAGATTACCTGCACTTGAAATTTTAAGTAAGTGTTCCCCTGGATGGGCGGGTTCGTTTCAAAATACACTCTCATCTGACGGGTCCCTTAGGCATGCCGTCTCAGTGTCTGCCGCTCCTCCCCATCCTGACACTTCTTTCGATTTCAAATTCATATCCTGTAACCCATTAGCCTTACATGGACTCTTACAGTCTGCTGATTAACCAAGTGAAGTCTAAAATTCGTCTAAATAAACGCATGGCACGTACAGAAGTGCATATAGCGTCTTGGTAGGGAAATCTGAAGGAAAGAGACAACTGGAAGGACCTAGGCGTAGTTGGAATATATCTTAAATGGTATCTTAGGATCTATTCGTATTCGTATTATGGGAGGGGGTGGGTTTCCCCATACCCTTAGACAAGTTATTGGTCCATTGTGCGCCCCCCTTTAATTTCTACTGTCGCCATACCCTACCGGTAACGGTGCGTGCCATCAGCCCCCGTAGAGCCAACGAGGTCGGCCCTCGGTACCTTGATGCTTCCCCCATCCACCAGAGGCATTAGAGACTACTTGGGCGGGAAAGGACCTGTAATTTAGCTCAGAGGTCTCCTAGAGACATGAGGTTCTTTCACGTGCCGTAAATCTACGACACGGGACACACGGCTTAAAGTCCATCCCGGAGGACTTGTTCCCTGAAATTTTCCGCCCTTAAAAATTCGAAGAACTCCGCCAGGTTTGAACCCGCGTACCTTGAGTCATGAGGTGGGAACGTTACTCCTAGACTACGGAGGCCGCTTATCTGAGGATCTATAATGGGTTTATCTGATTCAGGATATGGATAAGTGATCACGGTAATGAATCTTCGGGTTCCATCAAATTTGCAAAAATTTCATCAGCAGCTGAGCAAACATCAGTTTCTCAAGATGGACTCAGCTCCACGGAGGAAAGCAGAGGACCCATCGGACTAGGCCCTCCTTTTTGCCCGAAGATGGATGCAAAACCAGCTTCCAACGTCGTTTGTTTCATACATACTAGACGGTGGGAAATATCTAAGGTGAACGAGAAATAACTGTTTCACCTTAGTCAACAGCGTTCTGTGATGAGCCGACAGAGCTGCTTTATGAGGAAGTCAGAAAAAGGCGCAAACTGTTAATAAAAGGAAGGAAAGTCAGTGCTTTGTTTTCTGACATTCATATTTCATGGCTGCTGTGATGTTATGTTAACAGTCACTGTGTATGCAGATGTATCTTTCATTGGTTCTGTCTCATGTAATTTTACAAATACTAGAGTTTCGGAGAATCCTACTTTCTCCATTTTCAGGGCAGAAGATGAAGTAGATTCCTTTCAAACGTTGAGTCCTATCACTCCTCTACCGTGAAGATGGAAGCAGCAGGTTCTTCCGAAACCCTGATAACTATGAAGATTGAGGCAAAAGGATCCTTTGAAATGTTACACTTCTTTTACCCTAAAGATGGAGATAACGCGTCGGTACCTGCCAGACTACACGGCGTCACATCCCAGAGGACAGTAATATTAAAGTGACCGCAATGAGAACTTCAAAGCTCACACAATATGCAGTGTCTGTGTAAATATTACAATATTTCATAAAGTTCTAGGTTCGATACCAACTGAGATTCAATTTTCGTATGAAACACTGCAAGAAAACACGCGAGGCCCGTCACAGATACAGATCCGAGAAACCATGGACCTGGCAAGGAAGATGTACCGTGCGGACGAATCAATCTAGAAGCTGGGTGGTCACTTTTATGTCTGGCCTGAATTTACGAGCTTGTGGAACGTCAGCACATACCTGGGCGCTTGCCTTAATTAGAATTGCCTGCCATTCTCAGCCCTTGCAGGGACCCTGACGGTTCACGGATCTACCCACCAGGGGTGTCAAAAGCGAAGCGATTCCATTTACCAGCAAAAGACCCACAGCCATGATAATTTTATGCTGTAGATCTAATCCTTCCAGCCGCGCTATGGCCCTGGGGTCGACTCAGCATCTAACAGAAATGGTAAAGCTGTCCCTGTGCTTAACTAATTAAACACTACGACTTGAAGGCGTATGGGGGAGTGGGTCTCTAACAGGAATGAGTACAAGGAATCTTCCTGAGGGTAAAGGACGGTCGGCGCGTAAGGATGACGACCTCATCGCCATCTGTCAGCCGACTGTCTAGAAAGTGTGGAAGCCTCGACGTCTCGCAACCCTATGGGTCTCCACGGCCTGTTACAGGGATAGCTTTACCTTTCACCATAACAAACCATAAAGCCGACAAGACAGTTCTTACGAAGTCTCCTCCATTCCATTCTTCTACCCTGACGATGGATGCAGTAGGTTCCAGCATAACATTGGTAACGATCTACCGAAATACAGAGTGTCACATGACAAAGACAGTAGAAGGTAAGGTAAAGCTTTCCCTCTAACAGGGTCACGAAGACCTCTGCTCTCTTGAGATATAAGTACTCGTAAAAAGGCAAGTCCCAACACGTTCTTAGCACACCCCATTGATTTCAGATATGAAGGCAGCTTGTTGCAAAGCTGACCGCATTACAGAGGTGCACAGGGATATAGGATCTAAAGCACAGTAATGAGCACAACATACCACTGTAAGTCGCGGTGCAAGGGTCGTGAAGGCCCACCATTCATGCATTCATCCCTGCGCTTAACTCAGCACCGCGCCATTTAGACTTACAGGGCAGCGCAAGTTTAGCTCCACATATTCTCCATCTCGACTACAGGGGGTGGGGGGGTTGTGAATTTCGGTGGCTCTGCTGTTTAACCCCCCCTCTCGGGGGAAAGAGCCCTCTGCAGCTGCTACACTACAAGTTGGTGGGCTCTAGATGTGGTCTAGAGGCTATGCAGAAAAGTTACTGGACCTGCCACGATTAGAACCTCAATTCTGCGGTCGTCCAGCCCTATTCTAGTCACTATGCTGACTGAGCTATCCCGGCTCCTGCCAAGACGTAGGACCTATAACATTTTCTTCCTGTTTCTTTAAATACTGTAGCGTGTAAAGCCGTTGCTATGCAACGACCGCAAGCTGGGCGCATATACCGGGGCCGTTTCTGGACAACGGCTAGGTAAAAACGTTCCCGCAGCAACAGACACGAACGCACAATACCAGTAGATCTCTGTTTTCTGTATGGTCCGTGCCGCGATGTTAATAGGCAAGGGATAATGTTAGAGCTCAGTCAGTTGTCAGTTCAGCTGAGTTCTGTACGGGAGTCTCTGAAGAGAGAACTTCAATGCTTGAAGCTGAAGAATCTCCATTGTTAGAATCCGTTGTCAGGGAACGACTGGTGAAGACACAATAGGCTGGAAAAGGTTTAGCGGGTGCTGTGGTAATTAGCGGTGGCGCTGTAATTACTTGCAGCTCCGAGTCGTGTGTATAAGGGGTCAATAAATCCATTCACCAATTCAAACCCCGTCTGTAGTCACACATACTACGTAACAACATGAACCATTTCGTAGAAAACGCTGGATCTCAGTTTATCTTTGAGGTTTATTCCGGTAGAAGTTCACCGACGTTTCGGAGGAAAACTAAGAACAAGAAACAAGCTTGCTCTTGCTCATTCCCTGCTTAGAATATTGTCAATCGTCGGTCCGAAAAATCGCTGGACCTACACCGGACTATACGGCGTCACATCCTAAATAAGTGCCGTGGATGTTAATGACCTGCTTACTACAGATGAAGCCTCTGCAAGAAACGGTTTTTAAGAAAACTTGGAGCCCTACTTCAGTGTGACACATAGAAGGAATTAATCAAATTTGAGTCTAACCTCAGTTTGAAATCAGGCTCTCCTAAATAAGAAGTCACGCCTGAGTAACGCGGCTGGAACACAGCACAGCTACACACGATACAACATTCCTTTCCATGACATGTCGCTTAGAAATAGTGGCACATCTGAACTGAATCTGGTTTGGTGTCTTCTTTGTGAAGCGTAGGCTTATTAGGGCTGACTCTAAGTAGAATCGTATTTTGGAGGTGCTCGGTTCGAATCTCGATCAAGACACCGGCCATCCTGACTGAGAATTTTCGTTATTTTCCTCAGTCCCTCCACGAAACTCGACGAATATTTCTATCACTTCACCATTCGATACTAGAGACTGTAGAATCTAGAATGGTTGCCGTGGTGTTGCTTGGAATCTCATGTTTATACGTACATGTATATTTGTTGTGGTTTATTTTATGAAGTTGTCGGCTTCTAAACGACAGAAAACCGCAGCATCGTGAAATAAACCATAAGAAATGTACATATAAAACCAAGACTCGAAGCAACACTGTGGTAACCATGGAAACTACGTACATATCCTACGAACTAGAAATATTATTATAATTTATTATATTTATGCTTCATGTGTTCATGCTGGCTGGCAGTGTACTAAGCCTATAAAATTATGGTGACGCTTTATAAATTGTATTGAAGAAGGGCGTGTATAGAGGGAATAATTCCCTCCCCTCTATGAAATGGAGCTATCTTGTACACATAAATTAAGAATCGATATATTAAGCGGTAGATATGAACTGTGCTGGGTGGAGCACGTGTTCTCGCCTCCTGTGCGCTCCCTGAAGTCAGCGTTCGGTGGACAAGACGCGACCTCTACAAGCTTTCCACCTTCTAAGTTTATTATCGTGTTCATACGCAAATGAAGTATGTATCTCGTTCTTTTTTTTCCAAATTTATTTTCATCAAAGGAGCTGATGTTTCGTCCTCCCATCTCATACCTAAAATCCTATAAATTAAATTACAAAAAACAAAGTTTATCTTTCGTTTTGTATGGGTGTTGGTCTCTCGCAGTAAGGGAGGAACACATACTGAGGATCACGACTAACATCGTCTTTATGTGACACCGTGTAGTCCGGTAGAATTTAATTGGTATTTCAGAGGGAAATTGCCGTCAGTTTGTGGGTCGAAGATTAAGTTAAGTAAACATCCAAAGTTCTGCTGCTAGCTTCTTACTGGTTGCTTGACTTACTCATACCATGAAGATGGAGGTACTACCTACCTCCGAACATCGCTAAATATGTACCAGATTATACGGCGTCACATCCAAGACGTTAATACTGTTCACAGTAGCCGCTGTGAGTGCCTCAAATCGAGAACAGACTGAGGGTGTTTAAGAGCAGGGCCCACATCAGCAGAAGTATGAACCGGGGGGGGGGGGTTTCGTATGAACATTTTACGGGCCATTATTGCAGCCAAAAGACCAAGAACGCCGAGAGGAGAACCGAGAAATTAGATCAAGCGGAAACGCCTGTGATTTATATTCGAAAATCTCCCACTCGAATCCCGGTCGTGACACCGTTTATCTCGACAGCGTCCTCTCATGGTTTCCCTCAGTCCCTCCGGGAAATGACGTGATAATACTGCCACAATTTTAGAGTGACTATAGATGGGGTCTGGATTTGCAACCGGATTTACTGAACACTTACAGAACGTAACTACGTGTAACTATAGCACCGTCGCTAATTCACATGCTCTGCAGTTCACTACAGCACGTACTTAATCTTCTCAGTTTGCTGTGTCTTTACAAGTCGTTGCCTGGTTACGGATCCCATTCTGTCACTCAGATGTGTCTGCTTGTTATTCATGCGCCTGCGCACTGAACTCAGTGCCGGGTGGGCGAACAGGTGTCCGTTCTACCGACAATTTAAGTGCCATAATGAATACCTTCAGTCACATAACGGAGGGTAATGAAATCATATGCAGTCCGCCTATGACACTGCTAATAACATTTTGCCCTGCCTATTATTATCGACTATAATTGACTCCCTACATTGTCGAAACATTTAGCCTTTAAGAATAAACCATGAAACTATTGTGTGATACTTCAACTCGCTTTCGGGAGAAAAGCCTGTAATGATAGGGCAATAATATCCTATCAAAACTCCCCATATTCGAACCTATAATTATTGTTCTCGTTTCAAGTTAAACACTGTAATGTTACTTCAGTGTAAAAAGGAGTCGAGTACTGAGAGCCACAGAGCAGGAACATTACTGAACATAAGGAGCGGTGGGAATCCATGAGATAGGTTCGCAACCCTTTGGGGACAACATTCTGGAGCGCGCATATGCAAACGTGTCTATTAGTTCCGCCGTTCGTTTTTCTGTAAGTTACGACAGGATGCTGAGGAGAGACATGAAGTGATGGGAGACTGGAGAAAACAGCATAATGAGGAGCTTCTAATTTGTACTCTTCGCCAAGTATAATTAGAATGATCATATTAAGGAGGATGAGGTGGTCGGGGCATGTAGGATATTGGTGGGAAAGCCAGAAGAAAAGAGACCACTAGGAAGACCAAGACGAAGGAGGGTACATAATATTGCAATGGATCTTAGAGAGATAGGATGAAGTGACATGGATTGGATTGATCTGGCTCAGGATAGGAATCAGTGGAGGGCTCTTGTGAACATGGTAATGAACCTTCGGGTTCGATAAAATGTTGGGAAGTTCCTGAGTAGCTGGGCAACTGGAGGCTTCTCAAGAAGGGCTGAGCTCCACGAAGTTAGTTAGTAACAGTTCGGAAAACTGGCGAATGGGATTTATTTTAAATGTGATATTGGTTTTACTGGGAAAGTTTCGAAATGTGGTGTTGGAGAAGGATGGAGAAGATCAGTTGGACCGATTATGTGAGAAATGAAGAAGTGTTAATTAGAGTCAGTGAGCAGAGGAATATACTACACGAAATAAGAAAACGGAAGGCTAATTGGATTGGTCATGTTTTACGCAGAAACTGCCTTCTAAAAAAGTTATTGAAGGAAAGATAGAGGGGCGGATAGAAGTGACAAGAAGACGAGGAAGAAGACGTAAGAAGATGCTGGATGACCTTGGGGACAGAAGAGGATACTGTCATTTGAAGGAGAAAGCTCTAGATCGCATTAAGTGGAGGAATTGTTTTGGAAGAGACTGTGGACCTGTCGTCTTACAGATTACTGATGATCATGATGATGATGATTGGTTTTACTAGAATTTTTTTTTTCACTAAGTTATATTTTGGTTAGACTCGGATAACAATAACGGACACTATACTACATAAGGACGTACAAGAACATGGGAGCATGGGGGAAGCCAAATCTTCTAGACATTTTGAAAACAAATAAAATTTAAAAAATAAGAAAATACTAATACCATAAATCTAAATTCCTAAGAAATATATTATTCTATTCTGAACACTATGGGGATCAGTAAAAACTGTCTTACATGGGTTAAATCTACTGTCTCCCCGATTAGGAAATCGGCTGTCCCCCTTGGCTTCTTGCCACCCCTTCGAAAAATTCCTGTCGGCGCCATGGGGCACAAGAATTACTTCAGACATCTCGAGCCTAACTCGCTATATATTTAAAAGTCAAGTAAATTTGTCCTTGGGCTTAAGTAATTAAAAACTATGCCATGACGACGTATGGGGGCGTTGATGTATAACTCCACATTTTCTTGACATTGACATTGGTTGGCGAGCTTCCGGCCCCGGCCGCTTTACCCCCGGGGAAATAGCCCCCGGTACCCATTGGATAGGAGGGTGTGTGGGACTCGGAACCAGTCTCGACGACGTGGATAAAATTATCCCCACTAGGATTCGAACTCCGACCCCTCTGCCGCCCAGCCCGTAGCCAGTCGCTATACCGACTGAGCTACGGAGCGAACATGTTTGGGACAAAAGATGCAGAGAATGGTGAAGCACGTGCTTTACGTCCAGTGCTATTTTTCTGCAGCTTTCACGGTTTTAGAGACAATTACATGGAGGCGAGCGAAAGCACAACAATCGTCACGTGATGAGTAGCGTGTTATCTAACTTGTTCTCTCTGCATCCAGACGACATATGAGACCCACGCAGCCCCTCACTCAATGGGTACCAGGAGTTCTTTACTCAGGGTCAAAGCGGCCAGAGCGTGAATCAGACTACTCACACAAATCTAGTGACAACGTTGAAAATGCATGGGACTTCTATATCCATTACCCACACATCTTACCAGCGGTTGGTGTACTGGTAACAGTATGGACTTTTCCGGTAGGTGCTCGGTTCTGATCTCGGATGGGACACCCGCTATTGTAACTCAGGTCTTCAGCCGTTTTAATCAGTATCCCCAGGACGATGCCGGGATAGTACCTCAATTAGGCCACGACCACTTCCTTTCCAAACATCCTTAAATCAATGTGTGCGCAGAAACTTCCGGCTATTTACGAAATCCGAAGACTCATTGCTGTGTTCACAAGAGCCGATGCTGAGACCCATCCTGAGCCAACAGAAGCTCCAAAACATCATGTGGCTTCTGCAGTATACATTAATGCCATCCATCTACGCCTAGGTCTTCCAAACAGCCGATTTCTTTCAAGTTTTCTGTACGAAATTCTCACATCTCCGATTCCTGCTATTTGCTTCTATACTTTAATATGATAACATTAATAATATCTGCTGAAGTATTTCTGCTACTCACATGCATGTATGTGCACGTAGGGTAGAAGGTAAAGCTACCCCTTTCACAGGCCATGAAGGGCAATAGGGTTGTAAGTCACTGAGGCTCCCACATTTTCTCTAGACAATCGGCTCATAGATGGCGGTGCGATCATGAACCTTACGCGCCGGCCGCACTTTACCCCACAGGAAGATTCCTGGTACTCATTTCTGTTAGAGCTGAGTCGACTCCAGGGCCATAGTGAGGCTGGAAGAATTAGGTCAATTGAAAAATCGGTTGAACTCATCGGAAATTGAACCCGCGACTTTCCGGCTTGTAGCACAGTATATCTCATGGTATGAGACATTAAATTCACAATAAAATTAAGTGAATGTTCCATGGCGAATTTTAACTGTTCTCTATACACGGCACCAGAATGGAGGCATCCACGGAGAACTGTCAGAACTGTGGGACCATGCATGTAGCTGTGGAATATACTATACAATTTCATGGCAAACTTAGAGCGCAGTACTATGAAATTGGATATGTTTACCTTATATTCCTGACACCTGTAGCAAAATATTCTCATCACCTGCTGTAATCACGTACTGACACATCAATTCTCACATTTCTAAAACTCTTGTTGCTACACAAACTTGCGAGTGGTTGTTAATGTAGACTGCGTGCTGCTATAATAGCACGGCCATTCTTTGTAGAGGGAACTTATTTGAAATCGTTCGTTGGTTTCTAGGAACTGTGACAGCCCCATTTTGAGTGTTGTAGTTTTATTTAAAATTTGATTTCCTTTCGAAGTACGGTTGGTCATTTTGGCCAATATCGACCTTTTGTTCAATTGTAAGAGAGTAAAGAAGAGAAGCTGCGAGTAGCTGTTCCACTCGCTATTTACAGCATGTCAGAAGTGTCTAGCAAATAAAAGACGAAGTGTTTGGTTCACGGAACCTATTTTCAATCATACCTTGTAAGGACATCTAATTTACTGATACAAGGCCTTACTTAAAACGCTGACAGTTGTTGAGGAGGATAACAATTCTCCGTTTTTATGAAACACCAAGTTAATTACAGTGCCCATACAAACATCTGACTGTCTTTATCGAGTTAATCAACTTTACACATTCGCGCACCGTGTCTAAGATTCCCACACATGTTGGAGCGCCAAGTAGTCTCTTCCGTAGGGCTCCTTTCATTAACATTAAAACTGAGCATGCATTTTTAATCGCCCCGATGCCATCTATACGTCCCACCCATCTCATGTTCCGTGATCTGATCTCCGTATATTAGGTGGCGGGCAGACACACAAATCATTATGTTCCTCTCTATATATAACTCCCTCCAATCTGCAGTTGATCATCCAGTATGATGGAAATTGGCTCGAGTTAATCATCGAGGATGATGGAAGTTGGCTCAAGTTAATCATCGAGGATGATGGAAGTTGGCTCGAGTTAATCAGCGAGGATGATGGAAGTTGGCTCACGTTAATCATCGAGGATGAAGTTAGCTCAAGTTAATCAACGAGGATGATGGAAGTTGGTTCGAGTTAATTAGCGAGGATGATGGAAGTTTGCTCGAGTTAATCAGCGAGGATGATGGAAGTTGGCTCGAGTTAATCAGCGAGGATGATGGAAGTTGGCTCAAGTTAATCATCGAGGATGATGGAAGTTGGCTCAAGTTAATCATCGAGGATGATGGAAGTTGGCTCAAGTTAATCATCGAGGATGAGGGAAGTTGGCTCGAGTTAATCATCGAGGATGATGGAAGTTGGTTCGAGTTAATCAGTGAGGATGATGGAAGTTTGCTCGAGTTAATCAGCGAGGATGATGGAAGTTGGCTCAAGTTAATCATCGAGGATGATGGAAGTTGGCTCAAGTTAATCATCGAGGATGATGGAAGTTGGCTCAAGTTAATCATCGAGGATGATGGAAGTTGGCTCGAGTTAATCATCGAGGATGATGGAAGTTGGCTCACGTTAATCATCGAGGATGAAGTTAGCTCAAGTTAATCAACGAGGATGATGGAAGTTGGTTCGAGTTAATTAGCGAGGATGATGGAAGTTTGCTCGAGTTAATCAGCGAGGATGATGGAAGTTGGCTCGAGTTAATCAGCGAGGATGATGGAAGTTGGCTCAAGTTAATCATCGAGGATGATGGAAGTTGGCTCAAGTTAATCATCGAGGATGATGGAAGTTGGCTCAAGTTAATCATCGAGGATGATGGAAGTTGGCTCGAGTTAATCATCGAGGATGATGGAAGTTGGCTCGAGTTAATCATCGAGGATGATGGAAGTTGGCTCAAGCTGGAACACTTCTGAGTTGTATTCGGGAAGCACCCGGTTCGAATCTCTTCCGAGACACCTACTATCCTGCCTTGAGATTTTTCATTGTTTTCCCTCGGCCACCTCCAGAGACGGGAGCACGCGGCAGCGTAGTTGGTTGAGGCACAATGCTACAAGTAGGAAGGTCGGCGATTCAATTCCCGATGAGGACAGCGGATTTTTCAATTGACCTAATCCTTCCAGCTGCATTATGACCCTGGGGTCGATTCAGCCTCTAACAGAAATAAGTACCAGGAATCTTCCTGAGGGTAAAGGCCGGCCGGCGCGTAAGGCTGACAATCTCACTGCCATCTGTGAGCCGACTGTCTGGAAAACGTGGGAGCCTCGACGTGTCAACCGTATGGGCCTCCACGGCCTGTTGCAGGGTTAGTTTCACCTTTAACTTACCTCACCCTCTAGAATGAATTCCGGGGCAGTACCTTATACGTATTAGCCCACGGCCACTTGCTACCACATCCTATCGAACTCACCGCTCACCAATCATACAGTAATTCGACACTGTACTGTCTTGAGTCGCTGACAGCTTCTTCAAGTAGATAAAATTCATATCCTCCATTCGGAATGTGCATATTTAGTTCCTGCTGGAACATAGTTCGCTCTTCCGCTTTGCGCTGCTATAGGCGCCTACACGCGCCTTGAGGACAAGATGCAGACAGTCCCGTGAAACGCCCTGGTGCCCTGCCCCAAAACCCGTCCCGTCCGAAAAGAAGCGACGTCCGTGCCAAACAAGGGCCACGCCCCCCCCCCTCGTAAAACACGTGACAGATCGTGTACGATGCGTTGTCATAGTGATACCCCCACCCCGACCACTTTAGAATGTTTACAGAGAAGTTGCATGAACATTATTTGCGCAGCAGCAAGGAACAATATGCAAAATATGTGCCTACGCATTTCTGCGATTTTAACACACAATTTCATTACCTAGCAACATGACACGGAGAGAGAAATTCAGTTTTCGCGCGGCCACCATGTTGTTCCTCACACATCCTGCAAAACATTACAGAGAAGTTTAATATAACGCGACGCATGCGTTAATGATGCTCCTACCTCAGAAATCTGCACAGCCTTCATGTTTGTATTGTGTATCGTAAGGAATTAAAAAGCAGTCGGTCTATGTTGCGAGATTCATAACCACGGAACAGAGGTCCGATTGGCTGCAGGTTCACTGATTTCTCTCTTCTCCGTTGCATCCAGACTGGCTATTGCGCTCGCCCAACGCCCTACCCAAAGCAGCCAGGGTGTGAGGATGACGCTTCACGTACATCCAGTGCCGAGGTTAAGAATACGTGGAGCTATACCTCCACTTTCCTATTCGTCTTCATGACATGGTGCTTAATTAAACACAGGGACTTTACCTGAACAGACCTGGCCTCCTGGTTTCGTGTGCCGACTAATTATTGGCGCAGTGGCTGCAGCTGATCTGGGGGAAGGGTGGGTGACGCACCACAAGTGAGGCCCTGTTATAACCATATATACCTCACAATGGTAAGGTAAAGTTGTCCCTGTGCTTAACTAATTAAGCACTACGCCATGAAGGTGTATGGGGGAGTGGATGTATACATCCACACTGGACTCGGCCAAATTCACTGAACATTCTGTTGAGAACGGCCGGGTCTAAAGTCACGGACGGTGCAAGTGCGGAATTCCCTCTAGCAGCATGGCGCTTTATGGGGGATAAGCACATGCAACAGAGAACGAAGTGTCTTTTCTTAGAATTGCTGGTATTTCAACTCTGTACATCGTCCGATATACTAAAACCTAGAGAACACAGCGTTTCGGAAACTGAATCTGTTTCCGTCCTCAGGTGAGGGAGGAGAGACCTACCCCGTTGGGTCCCTTAGAAAGAGGTCCAGTGAGTGAGGTTAGCTCTTTCTATGGGACCAAACAGAGTAGGTGTCCCTCCCCTGAGGACGGAAATAGATCCGGTTTCCGAAACGTCGTGTTCTATAGTTTTCAGAATACAAGACGATAGACAAAGTAAAAACCCCCAGTAATTTTGAGTATTATACACCACTGTCAGAATTAGAATCTACGTGTATTTTCTAACAAATCAAAGAAAAAAGTTAAATACAAAATCATGCAAGAGGAGGACTATCCGACCAATCCTGAGAATCCTAACAAGCATGACGACACAAGGTGTGATAATGTAACGTCGTGCTAGGTACATGGGCGGCTCCAGACACGAACGCGTGTTCACATGCAACTCCAGGTCAGGCTCACCGCTGCTCTCCCTCATAAGGCGTTCTACCCATGAAGCCTATGGCTTCGTAACATTCCGGATCTGCAGCGCTCATATCCCCGTTTCCATGGCAGCGAAACTTCATCTGTTGCCCCAAGTGGAGAACACAGACTGAGAATAACTGAAACAGAGTGCTGAAGTTTGTATTTGTATATAAGAAACACGAAGCGTTGTAGGCTCCCCTTTAATGTTTCCCGACCAAAACTTTGAGTTCATTCCTGTTCTCTACCATGCGTGCTACATGATACGAATTTCAATGATCCCAAGCCAATGAACTCTGTCCTAAACTTTCTTAAGGTTATCAAGTGCACGGTCTTCTGGGCTGTAACGTCGTGTAACCTGGAGAAAGCCCGATGTTTCGGAGTAACATTCCGCTACCATATGCACGCTCGAAGAGTAAGGAAAACACCAAACTAGCGGAAACAGGCGGCAAGCAAAGCTTGGAGGCGAAATGTTCTTCCGAAACGTCGGACTCCCTCCGAACCATGCGGTGTCACAAATTCCGAAGACCGTACAATTCATATTCACCGCTGTGAGATCCTGAAATCCAACATTTCTTCAGGATTTCCTTAGATCCCCAAGGCCGCGCCATAGCTCAAGCGGTTAGTCGCTGGCTTCCCACCGCGGCGGCCCGGGTTCGATCCCGGGTCTGGTTAAGTGGGATTTGTGGTGGACAAAGTGGCGCTGGGGTAGTTTTTCTCCGAGTACTTCGGTTTCCCTTGCCAATCTTCATTCCACCAATTGCTCCACAATCACCCTAACCTATCATCTGGGGCTGATACAATAGGCCAGAAATGGCCGCAGTACAAGGGACTTAGTCCCACCCCACTACTTACTTACTCATGGAGCTGAGCCCTTCTTGAGGAGCCGCCAATTCTGCAGTTACTCAAGAATTTGCCAGCATTTTATGGAACTCGAAGGTTCATCACCGTGTTCACAAGAGCGCTCCACTGGTCCCTATCCTGAGCCAGATCTATCCAATCGATCCCATCCCATCCTATCTCTCTAAGATCCATTCTAATATTGTCCAACCACCTACGCCTTGGTCTTCCCCGTGGTCTCTTTCCTTCTGGCTTTCCCACCAATATCCTATACGCATTCCTCGTCTCCCCCTTTCGTGCTACATGACCTGCCCACCTTATCCTCCTTGAGTCCCACCCCACTAGCAATAACAAAAATAGATCCCCCAAAGTAACGTTAAGTGGGGATGTCCTTGTATTTATAGATAAGACAGAAATTAAAAACGAGGTAAAAGAATTGATAAAATTGAGAGCCAAAATTGTGCTGCCTGAAGGTAGAGAGGGGATCCCCCGAGACTCCTGTCAAGCAACAATCGGCCGTGTGGCAATTTCAGACGGAGCGAACTGATTCTCCGATGCAACCCGCAACATTTACCCCACGAGAATGCGGACTTCCAAGCGCGAGGTCAAATTCAAACTACCGCCCACCACAAACGGGCTTCTTAAATGTTTCAAAGCGTCAATACGCGTGGGAGATCCGCAATGAAATTCGGGGCACGTCCCTACCGAGCTGATCTAAAGAGAAACCACTAACTGGGTGTTAAATTAATTAATTACAGAACCCATTACCCGTTGTGTGAAACGATCTACTCCCGAACACAGCATATTAAATTACTTAATTGAGTTCTCAGACCCGCAACCACGGATCGACATAAAGATATGTTCTATAGTATTTAAGCCCGTCCTTGAACAGGCACACTTCCTCGAGAGTACATGAATTATGCTCGAACACCACACACCGTCAGAATACTACATTACGCAGGCCCGTAAAAGCCACACAATATTTTAAGCACGTATAGGTTATTAAGCGTAGCACTTTTGGGGAACATCACCACGGGATTCACCCGTCTGCAAGCCCTTGTAACTCGTATCTGGAACGCATTACAAATTTAAATGTTTCGTTTCAACACCATCGTAATTTTTATCTAGTTTTCTAACTCCCACATCGCATTTCGTCTTCTTCTGAACCATGCTGCTTAGCCTACTTTCGCTATTCTGAAGAAATAAATAAATGGAAGCCTATGAGATCATCTTGTGGTCTGCTTCTGTCTGTCCTTCTGCCTGTGTATCCCCCACCCCTTAATTTTTTAGGTCTATGAGTCTCATAAGATTGCCTTGCTGTTTGTGTGTGTGTGAGTGTGTGTCCCTTTCGTTGCTGGGTAACGGGCCGTCTGTGTGTCCTCCACTAATTGATTTGTTTTCTATACGTTCCGTGTAGTGTCAAAGGAAAGAAGGAGATTAGTTCTTCTTCCGCCTTCTTCTTATATTCGTTCTCATTCTACACAAGTCGAAACATGAAACGTCTTTGATCTATTCTTGCTTTTTACATCCCTCCTTCTCGATTTCTTGACAACTCTTTCCTCTCATTTTAGTGTCTTCCATTACCTGCCTGAACCAAATTTGTTCTGGTTTCCCTTTTCGTTTACATTTTCATTCAAATGTATTTCTGTGTATCCTTCTTCTACCTATTCTTTCTACATGGTCAAATTACTGCAAGGATTCCCACTGTTCTATAACTCTCTCAAACTCGGTTCTCGCGGCCTGTCAGTGATGTGGATTGTAGCTGCGTTATCGCCCTGAATATGGTGACTGGAATGTAGTGTGAACATCGCCAACACTCGCAGCTAAGAAGGGAACACACATCGCAAGACACGGTTTACGCAGAATATAAGAAAAACGACCCCCATAGTGGAAGAACCACACGCAAGTTTTAATTAAGACACATAAGATGAATAATCTTAACAAGTTTTAGTGTGTGTAAATTTATTATAGTTGACATGTACGCACTTTTTAAATACTTTTTAAATAATTTTATAAAGGCAAGCAATGAAATAGATTAGCGTAATTAGGGCACCTGATGATGGCACTATGTTGCCGAAACTTGTAGTGAAGTAACAGGTGAAATTGAGTGCACTACAAGACGGCAACTGTATACATATCATGAATCGCCAACACATTAAGCATTTATAAGGGAATGTAGAACTTATATATACCCAACTATATTGTTCCCTCAGGGTGAGGCCAAGTTTCACACTCGCATCAGACAACTACAGATCGTAATCCCGACTAAAATTCATGCTTGATTTATAAGGAGATAATCGCAGAAACCCTTTTATACTTCGTGAGATAAGAAGAAGTGGAGGAGGGACTCCACTTTCTGCCGGTTCTCCTAACAACAGTCGGAATGAGCTGTGATGTCCTGTCCGCCAGGGGTCCCCAAGTCTCCTTGCAAACGACGTCTATAAATCCATCAAATCACTGACTTCACTAACACCTTGCTCACATAACCCCAAGTACCAAAACCCACAACATTTGTCTCAGTCTTCTTAACTAATATGGGGCACGCGGTAGCCTAGTTGATTGACAAACGGGAACGTCGCGTGTTCAATTCTCGATGAGGTCACTGGATTTTTCAATTGAACCTCACAGCCACATGTAAGCCGGCTGTCTAGATAATGTGGGACCCTCAACGTCTCACAACCCTATGGGCCTCCACGGCCTGTTACAGGGATAGCGTTACCTTCCTAACAAATTTAAGATGGGTTAAGGTAAAGCTAATTAAGCATGAAATCACGGAGATATATGGAACAATGGAATATAGTATGCTTGGGAACTGAGTTCACAATTCAAGACCGTCTGTCTCATCCTTATTGATTCAGTCGCCCCAACATCATTCGCTCTCACAGCCCTTGGTTGGGCCTTGGCCGCCTTTTCAGTTTCGTACTCCTATACAAGGGAGCCGCCGGGATAGCGATTGGCTACGGGCTGAACGACAAAGGATCGGAGTTCGAGTCCTGGTAGGGGCAAGTATTTTCTCTTCACCATGTCGTCCAGACCGGTTCTGGGGCCCACCCAGCCTCCTATCTAATGGGAATCGGGATCTCTTTCCCCGGGGGTAAAGCGGCAGGGGAGTGAAGCTGACCACTAACCTCCAACTAGTGCCGAGGTCAAGAAAACGTCGATCTATACACCCAATCCCCCATTCGCCTTCATGGCGTATTGCTTAATTAGTTAAGCACAGGGACAAATTTACCTTTAATCCTCTGCACAGTAGGACTCCCTGGACAAAGAATCAGCCCGTCGCAAGGCTGCTACCTACACACAGAACAAACGCACACAGATAGCCATTAATAGAATGGGATTCGAACCCACGACCCCAGTGTTACAGCGAGCGAAGACAGTTTATACGCCTTAGACCGCGTGGTCATCGTGACCGGCCGCCGTAACATCACGTGAGCACGTTACGAAACTCGTCATTATGCAGTTTTATGCATCCTTACACTACTTCCTCTTTATCATCAGTCCAGATATTCTCATAAGCACTCTGTTCTAAGTACGTGTAAGTTCGAGCCTCTCTGCCAATTTACACAATTCCACATCCCGGAGGAAGGTTAACTTCATAGAAGTCGACGTGAGAACGTCAAACTATGATCTTCACCCAGTCTCTAGCAATCACAACACAACGCGTTAAGATACAGCTACTGGAAACAATAACAAATTTTTATCCAAAATTCCTCTGTCTCCTCTCAAGGATGGAGGTGGACTGCGATAACATCCCCGGGCCGTGGCTGCCAACCACTGCGTGCGGAAGAGACACTGGAGTCCCCTGTGTTGTGTGGAACAGGCATCTCGCTCTCCACAAGGCCACATCAATTTGAGCTGACAGGCGTAAAGGCCTCACCAAAAGCTTCTTTGGAATTAGCGAACACCTATCTTCCTGCTTCACTTTCCTTTGTAATGGAGCCCCAGCGGGAAGCAACATGTCTGCTGCAGAGCGCTACGACAGTGTTCGCAGTCGATATAAATCCTGGGCGACACAACAAGTCTGACAGGGTGCCCAAAATTATAATTCTCTGTCGTAACATTAATCAATTCAAGAGTGTGTAGGTAAGTACCATTTCTTGCTGTAAGACGAACCAGTCAATCAAACAACAAACCAACTAACTAACTAAATAACTAATAATGCGGAACTGAATATTTCTTCAGAAGCTACCAGCTGCTCAGCCCCTAGAGAAATTTCAATCATTTTTATGGAACCCGAAGGTTCATGACCATGTTCACAAGAGCCCGGCTCTGGTTTCTGCTCTGAGACCAGGTCAATCTAGTCCACACACCCCCATCCCATTTTCTCGAGAACCACTTAAATATAGCTGAACTTAGTCGGTATAGCCACGGGCAAAGGATAGGATAGTCGGGGTTCAATTTCCAGTAGGGGTAAGAGATCATTCGCTGCTCCACAGCGTCCATACCGGCTCTCTCGCCCACCCAGCGCCCTATCCGATGGGCGCCGGGAGCTTTTCCCTGGAGCTAAAGAGGCCGGGGCGTGAAGCTGACCACTCACCTCCATGTAATGCCGAGCTCAAGAGTGATGGAGCTATACCTTCACTACCTCACGGCGTAGTGCTTAATTAATTAAGCACATTGCCATGAAGACATATGGGGGAGTGAAGGTATAGCTCCAACATTCTTCTCCCTTGCCCAGCTGCGTCCAGGTTTCTTTCTTTCAAGATTTCCTCCCGAAACTGTGTATACACTTATCGGCGCTAGCATGCATGCTACATGCCCTACCAATCTCATCAACCTTCTTTCACCATTCTAATAATATCCGGCGAGGAGCACAAATTATGTAACTTCAAAAACTAAGTAACTTCTTACCCTGAAAGTGGAGGAAGCACGCTCCTCCGAAACGTGTGTAACCCATAACACCTCACCCCGAAACCTGTACCGAAACTGCACTGTGGTCTTGAGTGCTATGGCACCGAGCTTGACTCGACCGCACGCCGTGTTCTCAACGGGCGGTTTACAGCCCAGCCGAACTGACAAAAACCTGTATAATAATATCCTGAAAATGGCCAAGTAAAATAAATTACCTATAACTACTCTGTTAACCCTCTAAGGCACAGTGGTTAACTCAGAATCGTGTCTGTATTAGCAGATTCTCAGAATAAGAAGATATTAACCCCTGGACAGCTTTAAGAGACTACTGGTTTAATGAAGCCCACGAGTTTTCTGGGAATCAGGAACTGCATTTTTAAACATGATGCACTTAATGCTTCAGCGGGTAAGAATGCTGGTATAGCGAACAGAGTTTATTTAGAAACAGGATGGACAAGGCTTATAAGCACCACCCTTGTTTTGTTAACAAGAGGCACGACAGATTATTGCCTTTCCGAAGCGCCCAGTCACACGTCCAGGATGTACCTGGGTCTCTTTTCACCCGGGACAAAGCTTCAGGTGCGTGGGTTCTCTACTCATCTCCATTTAATGTCGGGGTCAAGAATACATGGGGCTATACCTCCACTTCCCCTATATGTCTTGATGGCGTGGTGTTTAATTAAGCACATGTATTACTTTACCTTGTTACCCGAACATAAATCGGCGAGTGTAACAAATAACATAGAAAAGATTGCTCAAGTGGTCTGCGGAGTTCAGAGGTTGGAAGTGGTGTTGCCCAGTCTGACGAACTACACATGTGAAACACTGTGAGGCGTTTCCAGTGTTGAACCCGAGAGACGACACGTAAATAACCGCGGACGGAAGAGATGCGCGCCGTCAGATAAGAAGAACTGAATACAGGCAGCCTTCCCACGAGACGATGTGAGGCGGGTCGCCGCTAGCTCTCCTAACATCCCACAACATAACTTGTAAGGCTCGCGTCTGTGTTTGGGTGGTGATATAAGGTCTTGCGAATTGATGAAGGTACTAGCTCGAGTTCAGTTACTCACTCATCACGAGGGTCTACACGCAGAAGGTCGTCACATTTGAATTTCTCACGGTGGTCTTACGATCTTCTGATATGTAACGCCGTTAGTTTGGTAGGCAAGTGACTATGTGTTGGAAGAACCTACTGCCTCCATTTTCCATCTAAACTACACTGCGTCACGACCCAGAAGACCGATTTGTCCATATTACGGTGTACGAAATGGGCGGATGGGTTTCGATTCCTGGCAGGAATATATTTCTCTCTTCTCCATAACGTCCAGATCAGCTCTGAGGCCCACCCAGCCTCTTTTCCAGGTGGTACCAGGGACTCTTTAACGACGCTGACAGTCACTCACACTATAAGCGGCCTCCGTAGTCTAGAGGTAACGTTCCCACCTCATGACTCGTAGTACGCGGGTTCAAACCCGGCGGAGGTCGTGGAATTTTTTAATGGCGGAAAAATTCAGGGAACAAGTCCTCCGGGAGGGACTTTAAGCCGTGGGTCCCGTGTCGTAGCTTTACGGCACGTAAAAGATCCTCATATCTCCTAAGGAGGTCACTGAGCCAAATTCAAGGACATTTCCCGCCCAACAGTAGTCTCTAACGTCTCTGATAGATGGGGGAAGCATTATAGATACCACTAAGCCAGTAGAGGCCGAACTCGCTGGCTTGGTCGGGACTGATGGTAAGCACCAGTATCGGTAGGGTATAGAGACTGGTAGAATATCATAGAGGGAAGCACAATGGACCAATACTGGTCTAAGTGCATGGGGAAACCCACCCTCTCCAATAACTAACTAACTAACAAACTAACTCACACTATAACAGTGCCGAATGACAGAATTATGCGTGAACAATAAATTGGAAGGGATGTGGAAGGAAGTGTTGGTGGTCTAATTTGAAGTACTATCGTGGCAGTTGTCTGGAGGCATCCTCAGCCAGGATAGTCAGTGTCCCAACCTTGAGTCGAACTGGACGTCTCCCGAATACAAGTGAACACGGTAATGAATCTTCGGGTTCCGTAAAACGTGGGGAATTTCTTGACTAGCCTACCGATTCCTAGCTTCTCAGGGACTGTACTTCGTGGAGTTCGTTGTCTACTTCGTCATCTGAAAGCCTACATTCAGACTTTATTTATATTTAACGGCATATTTTGCACTATACAACAGGCTGGTTGGCTAGTGAGCTTAACCCGTGTACCAAGACGTCAGCCCTGGTACAAAGCTTACCAATGGGACATTGTATTCTGTATTCATTCAGGTCCAAATATTCTTCTTAACACCTTGTCCTTAAATAATTTAGTCCATGGTCTTTCTTAATGTGACACACAGAACTTTACACCCATAAACATGCTAAACACATTTTCGTTTCATATTAAAACCGAAAGCCACGATAATTCCAATATTCGCATCGCCGCCTTGTTGACAGCAATGAAAGCACAGATAAAAGAAACAGCAACCGGGTTAACTGCCTCTTACTTACGTTCGTGAAAGCTACGAGTCTCTTCAGAACTTATGAGCAGAAGCCGTGTTCATATGAGGTCCCAGCAGTGACACCAATGTTCAGCGTCTGGTCGTCTCCCGTCCATCAACTCCTGCTCATAATGGACAGCAGCATACGAATCTATCGGGCGCTACTGTCTTGTTCCCGCATTCAAATCGCAAGCATCACGGTTCTCCCGTCCCAGCAAGACTCGCCGCCTCCACCCGTGACGCTTCAACATATGTGGTTCTCAGTTCCCATCAATACATTGAAGTAACTGTAAAACTGTCAGAATTCTTCAAAGACCTGACGATGATTATTCATTTGATTGCACATTGTCCGTTCCGTATCTATACTCGTAATACTGCCATGTGTTAGTAACTAGACACGGGGTTTGGACTGATAATTTGGTTTCCTGAACGCCTATAACTCGTGACTACAAATAACTATAAGAGTCTCATCGATTTACACCCTCTACAATTCACTACAACTACAGCACATGTAAAGTCTTCTGTTTGTTCACTAATCGTTGCTGGGTAGCAGCTGATAATAATGCAACCCAAGACCCCTAACCGGCGACTCCGACGTCTGACTCATTAACTTTTCCCGTTGGTCCTCTCTATAACCACGGCACGGACTGCGTTTACGGCGCCGTTGTAGAGTAATGGCCGCTCTACTCGTTCCACTAGCCCGGTTTTCAGCCGTCATGTAACAATACAAACAGACGTATACATTCTTCGCCCGGGATATGGTTGCTTGCCTTGACAATATAACAAAAAAGTTAAAACTTTAAAGAACAGCACTAGAATTAAGAAATTAAAATATAATTAGAAATACTGGGCGGCACGCGGTAGCATAATTGGTTGAGGCACTATGCTACAAGCCGGAAGGTCGCGAATTCGGATGCCGATGAGGTCATCGTATTTCTTCAATTCACCTAATCCTTCCAGCCTCACTATAACACTGGGGTCGACTCAGCCTCTAACAGAAATGAGTACCAGGAATATTCCTGGGCGTAAAGGGCGGCCGGCGCGTAAGGCTGACAACCTCACCGTCAACTGCGAGCCGACTGTCTAGAAAATGTGGGAGCCTCGACTCACAAACTTATGGACCTCCACGGCCCGTTACAGGGATAGCTTTACTTTTTATCTAATTAGAAATATTGGGAATGGGATTCAGGGGCACAGTAACATCGCCTCTGTTCATCACCATCATCGCAAAAGCCCACCGTTTCTGTCTGCCCCACAGATGTGCAATTCAGATGATTCTAAACCCCACTTCCTCAAGATCCATTTACTGGCACTCTCTGATGTAAGAATGGATCCCCCAAATAATGACGTCATTACCAAAAGGGAAAGTACTTGGGTTGAAGCACTGGAATCACGGATGCTTGACCTTTCCGCCACCTAGTGTGCGTTGTGCAAAACACTGTCATAACTGTATAGAGGAAATAAATAATGGAATTAGCATTGCAAGCAGTATCGTGTAGAACATAAAATATGAAAATGCTCGTGTAATGATCGCAGTTAAGTCTCTCTTACAACATTTAATATGTAAGATATGTTTATGCGTAGAATATTGTCAGTAGAATGGTCATAAACACAGCAACGTGTGATCACAAGCTATAAATAAGGCATTGGAATATGATATATTGAATTCCAGGACACATGATTATGTACAAGCGACGATGTGAACTGTAGCCCAGATTTCGTTAGACAACAATACTGTTTGGAGTTTGAAGCTTTTATAGCGACTAAATGAACCGGAATCACCTGAGCTGTCGTCTTCTGCTATGTGGCGCCGTGTAGATATTGTATTGTGGCCGCAGCCACCTGATCACGTTGGTTCCTCGCTCGCGGATTTCCTATACCCTGAAGATGGAGGCGATACGTTGCTCCTACACGTCGGTTAACACAATATCTACACAGTGCCACACACCAGAAGACGGGATTCTTCATAATCACCGCCGTGAAAACTTCACATCTTACAAGGTTTCGGAGCTCTCAAATCGGCTACTGTTTTTGTGTCCTTATGATATTAAAGTAAAAGTAAAGCTATCCCTGTACCAGGCCGTGAAGGCCCATAGGATTGTGAGACGTCGAGGGTCCCACATTATCTAGACAATCGGCTCAAAGATGGTGGTAAGGTTGTCAGCCTTACGCGCCGGCCGCGCTTTACTCCCCAGGAAAATTATTTAATTAATTCCTGGTAC
The DNA here is from genome assembly GCF_002891405.2 of Cryptotermes secundus. Lineage (NCBI taxonomy): Eukaryota > Metazoa > Arthropoda > Insecta > Blattodea > Kalotermitidae > Cryptotermes > Cryptotermes secundus. The sequence goes on from NW_019734379.1 coordinate 73,271, forward strand.
TCATTTCTGTTCGAGGCTGAGTCGACCCCAAGGCCATAGTGCGGCCGGAAGGATTAGGTCAATTGGAAAAAAATCCAATGACCTCACCGGGACTTGAACCCGCGACCTTACGGCTTGTAGCATAGCCTCTCAACCAGCTATGCTACATTGAAATAAAACTGCGAACCTTGTTTGTCGTCACACTGAAACACATTCGCGATATAACTACGCTTTCTCACAGAGCCCTCTGTTGCGTTCAGGATATAGGAGTATTTGTATGTGTGAAATGTTTCATATTCACTTAAATTTCATATACATAAGGAAATTTCCCCAAACCTTTGCCCCTACACTGTGTCTAAAATATTTTTAGGGCGCGTCATCATTACACAAGGACAGTTACACCATCATTGGAGAGTCACGTACTGCGTTCGAATTCCAACACAATGTGGAAAGGGTAGCCTTTCCCCCTTAAGGTTGCCGATTCACAGATGTTTTACGCCTTAATGAACTCTTCCTCATAAAGAACACATTTTAAGTTCAAAGCTCAGACAGCATACAGACCAAGCTAAGGACTGTATAACCGAGGGATGTTGGCTCGACACCTGGCAGGGGCAACATATTCTCCATAGCATCCAAACCGGCTTTGAGGCCCGCCTATCCTCCTAGCCAATGCGTACTCCCAGGGGAGTAAAGTGGCAGGAGCGAGAAACTGGCCAGTCACCTATATAGAACATACTGCCGAGGTTAAGAATACCGGAGTTATACCTCAGTTCCGCCTTAAGTCTTTATGGCGTGATGATTAATCGATTACATATAGGGACAACTTTAATTGTGCACATTTTATCTGTAAGTGTTAGGGTCCTAGAGATAACTAAACAAAATGGAGGACACGCGCTGCAATACCGCGTCATGTGTACATCGCTTCATCAAGACCTGACGGTCATGAATGTATAAAATGGGTTGTGACACAGTGAAGTCTTGGAGGTGCATGCTATGTTTCGGAGGAACGTATCACTTCCACGTTCAGAGTAGAAGAGCATCACAGACGTTGCTCCCCCACAACCCAGAACACTACAGTCTGAATTTCCAGCGCGTCTGAACTACGCTTCTTTAAATATTCTAGTAACGCTACGTAAAGAACGTGGACCATGATAGCCTCACATTCCATTCCTTCTAAATACAACCCCTACATACCAGAAATGCTTTCACAAGACACTTAAAGAAGCAACGTGAACTAGCCTACGGAGGATTTGGGGTTTTCATAACTGCCACTATGAAGAGCACTTAGCTTCTGGGATGTGGTGCCATCTAGGAACTACTGCCTTCACATGAGACCTCTATTCCGACATCTGCAGTCTCTCTAGTACCAAAGCTCGCTTACAAGGGTGACTGGCTAACACTTCCCTTGGCTTGCACTCGTTCTCTCCGAGCTCTTTCAGAAAATGGTTATGATCCCATCGGTTCTCTTCGAGCTCTTTCAGAAAGTGGTTATGATCCCATTGGTTGATTCTTACTTCCTTTCTGGTCTATACCAGAAACTTTGTATTTTGCATAGGGTTCCCTCTGCTTGCTGCTTGTTTCTTGCTCGTTGCTTGGCTTACTCGTGCCCCCCTGAAGATAGACGCAGTAGGTTCCTCCGAAGTATCTGCGAAATTATACCGGACCGCACGGCGTTAGATCCCAAAAGAGAGCATTTTTCTGTAGTCTAACGTTTAAGTCAGAGACACAAATAAGTATAGAGAGTGACTACTGTGGTATTAATTACGAATATATTTCAATTCTGCAACGAGAAGTCAATTAACGAAAGAAATATACATCTCTATATGTCGCTCTATCCATCGTGACAAAGTGCAGTGTCTTGTCGACCACCCGGTGTATACTGATAATGCTAATGGCCGGTCGACCGCTCAGTAGTTGTGTCGTTCCGCCGTGGAACGTCGTGACCTGTGTTCCGTGTAGGTGCGAAACCCTGGCGGTATCTTACCCTGACAACAGACTATGACTTAAGACCAGCCAGTCCGGCGAATATCAAGAGCGGCCAAGTGCCATCACCTTCAAGAAACGAAACGGACTTAAAGAGAGACACTGTAAATTACTGTCACGTGAGGGAGTGATTATAGACGGGGTTTGCACTGGTGAATGGATTTGCTGACCACTTATACACACGACTCGTACGTACAAGTAAATACAGTGCCACCGTTGATCCCACAATTCACAAATCACCACAACACCCGCTACTCCTTTTCCAGCCTGCTGTGTCTTTACCAGCCGTTCCCTGGCAACGGCTTCTAACAGTAGAATTCTTCAGCTTCACGCTCTCAGCTCCTCTCTTCACAGCCTCCCGTAGAGAAGTGACTATCATCTGACTTTGTCCCTCGCTTATAACATTTCGGCATGGACCTCGTAGAAACACCGCGTTTCCATTGTTGTAGTCCAACTGTTGCATTACTAAGAATCTGCTGCCTAGCAACGGGAAAGTATTTACAGAGCCGCTGCCAAGAAACGGTCGCTGGTTACAGATTCACCGCTTAGCAACGGGTCTATATGCCATAAATACCAACTAGGCGGTATCCATGGCGACTCAAGCACACCAGTCCGCGTCGAAACGTCAAAAATAATTTGCTGCAACAATGAAACGATAAGCCACGTCTATTTTCACCGGCACTGCTGAACACCAAATTTATCCACAGGAGAAAGAGTTGGCATTCCTCGTGCATAACATGGAAAGCGTTAGAGGGGCGTATACAAAGCTTCAAAAGGACGCGATAGACGTCTCTTGCGCCGATCTAGCTCTCAGACCCACAGACCCCCGCCCTTGCGCCGTTTTTCCATGTACATTTCCAATTCTGTTCAAATGTTATCTTAATGAGCTGATGGAAACTGCTCGGGCTCTAATTTCGCCAGATATACGCGCGGTAATGGAGTTGCCGCTGAGGCTAATTACTCTCGGACCTCCCAGTAAACGACAATGCTGCGTAGTTCAGTTCCACCCAGTTCATAGAAACAAGAATCAGCAAGCTGCTCTTAGGCTCATTCTGTCCGATACGAACCGTCGGTATTGCACAACTCTGTAATTATCTACAGCTGCTTGATCCAATCTCGGTCGGCCTTACCCACAGAGATCAGAATCCTTACTGAGAAGCTGACAGTCGCTCATATAATCAAAAATATCCCATGCATTTTTTGTAACCCCAACCACTACTGATGTGTTCACAACACACCGAATCTGGACGGTGGTATTCCGGGCTATGAGACCGTGAGGTCTTGTAGGTGAGTGCCAATGTATCGGAGGAACATACTGCCGTCATCTTCAGGGTCCTATATCCTGAAAGTACAAGTGGCACAGTCCTCCAAAACACAGATACCCATCTACGAGACTGTACGGTGTCACAAGTCAAGTCGTCTCTTCACAAACTCCTGCACAGAACTGTCCTACGCACGGACCATGTATAAAACACAGTTCTTCTACTGTTGTGTCCAACTGCTACATTATTAAGAATCCGCGGCCTAGCAATGGGAACGTGTTTACCGAGCCGTTGCCCAGAAAAGACCGCTGTTTACAGAGTCACCGCTTAGCAACGTCTCTATACGCCACAATATTTTGAATGTTACATGATAACTAAGTGAAACTGTTCTTACGGGCTGAAATGGTTAAGGCAGCGCTAGTACAGAAGTAAAGGTAAAGCTGTCACTGAGATTCAAGAAGCGCTATACATTGGGGCATTGAGGTATAACCACAAGCATTCTTAATCTCTGAACTAAACAGGCGTGGTTAGTTTCACGCTCCGGCCACTTTATCCCCCAGTGAATAAGCCCCAGATGGCCATTGGATAGGAGGCTTGTGAGGGGGTTCCCAGAACTGATCTAGACGCTGCGGAGAAGAGAAACATCGCTTCTACATCCCGGATATCAAATCCGGATCTCTCGGCTGTCCAACCTCTAGACTAGTTGATTATAAAGGGTTCTGACGATGGTGGATAACACACAGAATTACTGGGTCCAACTGAGTGAGTGTCTTCCTTCCTCACCTGAAGACGGAAACAGATTAAGTTTCTGAAACGTCGTGTTTCCTATTTCCTAGAATTCCAGACGATGGAAAAAGTCCAAAAACTCAGTAATTCTCTAGACTAGTTGCCGTACCGACTGAGATCCTTTGCAGTTGTGGCCCATTTTAAGCAGGCACTGTCCCGAGGTCCGTCGCGTGGATGGGCGGAAACAAAATGGCATAGTTCTACCTCCGAAATGACAAGCCAAATTCCGAGCCGGCTGATGTAGCGGTAACGCTCTTGAATTGTATGCGACAGGTCCTCGGTTGGAATCTCGGGTGGGACACCGGCTATCATGGCATCACGCTGCTTTCTTCCGGATCAATCATTCTATCACTACATGCTACAGAGCCTGGACGCCGACAGCGTCGTTACGTAAAACACAATCACACAACAGTGAAATTCTGCCCAAAATTTCACGTCACAATGACATTATTTATGTAGTGGCGTTCTGGGTTATGAAGCCGCATGGCCCAGTAGGAAAATGACCTGATCTCAGAGATGTTATAAACAAAACTTTGTACACGCAAATACAAAACGTCGCGATAAAATGTTTAGCATTCCTGCTTCATATTTGGGAGCACCTGCGTTCGAACCTCAGTTCGGATATCATCTATCCTGGTTATTGTTCTTGTTTATTAATATATTTTTTTTTGGAAAATGATTATCTAGAAATATGTTTACAAGTACAGTCAGTACGCACAGTGGCCCATCAATTACATGGGTGCTACGTAATTGTAGAGCTCGTGGGTGCTTGAATAAAAAAAAAACATCTAAATTTCATAAAATTAGCATTGCTTACAAGCCCCTTAACTGATGCTGCGTCACTCGTGCCGCTGCCAGTAAGACACACACCCTGCACAGGAAAGGTGTGAAATGATTGCCACTCTGCTTGAAAGATCAGATCTGCTTAATGCCGGACAGAGTGGAGAACACCCAAACAGCTGCAGCACAACTAGAGCAAACTTGTTGGAAAATTGGCTCTGAGAAGTGGATCAGACAATTATGGCTTGACGTTTATTACGGTGACTCAGAATAGAAGCATAATCTTTAGCATTCACTTTACTAAAGAACAAGACAGGCCTATGGACTTGCAAAAAAACAAATTTCTCAGTTATTTTGCAAGTTGAAGAAACCTGGCCTAGATCAGAGAATATTAAAATGAAGATTACTGCCTTTAGGAAAGTGTCGGCGTATAGTCTGCCATATTGCTACCAACGTTTCGGCATAATCTGATGCCTACATCATCAGGATACGTTTACTATAACGATGGGGACAGCAGGTACCAAGTTAATAATACAGGTAGGCCTATTATTTTCATGGCGGTCATCATTTCTGGGTGGGGGGACTATGAAAACTACCGTCTCCTGGGTGACTCTGGAGATTACTATCTCCTGGGTGACTCTGGACATTACTGCCTCCTGGGTGACTCTGGACAATACTGCCTCCTGGGTGACTCTGGAGATTATTGTCTCCTGGGTGACTCTGGAGATTACTGTCTCCTGAGTAACTACGGAGATTGAAGTCTCCTGAGTGACTCTGGACATTACTGCCTCCTGGGTGAGTCTGGACATTACTGCCTCCTGGGTGACTCTGGAGATTACTGTCTCCTGAGTAACTACGGATTCCCGTCTCCTGGGTGACTCTGGAGATTACTATCTCCTGGGTGACTGGAGATTACTGTCTCTTGGGTGACTCTGGAGATTATTGTCTCCTGGGTGGCTCTGGAAATTACTGTCTCCTGGGTGACTATGGAGATTACCGTCTCCTGGGTTGTGGCGATGTGCTGTCCGATAAATCAATGCTAACGGTTCGGGAAAAGCCTGCTGCCTCCACCTTCAGGGTAGAAGACATAGGTAACAGAATATCCACCAGCAATCATGGAGTCACATCCAAGAAGACAACTAAGTCACTTCTTAGTGAAGCTGATATGAAATTGTGAAATATTAGCAGCGTAAAGTTGGTAAGCAATACAATAAATCACCTGGGATGTGGATGGTATACAACGCAGGCCCACACAGTCTCCTTACATGTATTCACTAATATCCACAAAGGTTAATAATGACAAATGAAAGAATCTAATTTATAATGAAGCTGACTTGCAACTGTTTTCTCTTCTTTAACCATGCAGACCTTGGGAACAACTTTAGCTACAATTTAATTACTGCACAACCAGGTGTGTTATTTATGGCACAGAGACACAAATGTGTAACCAAATTGAACTCAGGTTGGAGCATTTCGTGAAAAGAAGGCATAAGGGAAATATCTCGGCATTTTTCCGGCCTTGAAACACACAAGCGTGTCTGGTCGAGGGGCGCTTGTAATGCCAACAGCTAAGAACGAATTCCATGGAACAGAGTCCTTCTTGTGAGGCTAACAGTTGCTCACCTTCTCAAGAAATAACTTGCCTCTATAAGAATCCTACGATTCATTACCATGTTCACAAAAGCCCGTCATTGGACCGTACCCTGAGCCAGAGAAATGCAGTTTGCACCCTCCGACCCTACTTCTGTAAGATGAATAGCGATACTGTCCTCCCATCTATTCCTAGATCTTCCAACTCGTTTCCTCACGTCTTCTGACTAAAATTTTATATACACTTCTTACCCTTCCCATGCGTGCTACGTTCCCCACCTATAACCGTAATTGGAGACAGCGACATTCAACTAGCACGTGTCTGACTGCGTTTCAGTACGTAAGAAAATGCGAAGTAAAACAATTTCAGATTCTAATCTGTAGGCCGACCAACGATGATGGTTTTGGATTTATGTGTTTATTTAACGACGCTGCCAGTAGCTCCGACCGTACAGCGTCGAATTCCAGATGATCAGTGAACAGCGGAGAGAGGTAACGCTCTAGATTCATATTCGGAAGGAGCTCCGTTCGAATCTCGGTCGAGACACCGGCCATCATGAGAGGCCTTCCGTGATTTCACTCAGTTTATCCAGGAAAATGCTGCAAGAACAGTACCTGATTAGGCAATGGACACTTCTAAAAACCCTCTCCAAGTCATCATTCCCCTATCATCCTACCATCCGACACTATTCAATGTACGTAGAGTACATAACTTGTATTCTTCTCCAGGTACAATTAGAATGATCAGGTCAATGAGGGCGAGATGGACAGGGCATGTAACACGAATGGGAGAGAGAAGGAATGCATATAGGATATTGGTGGGAAAGCCAGAAGGAAAGAGACCACTAGGAAGACCAAGATGTGGGTGGATAATATTAAAATGGATCTTAGATGGGATGGGGTTGTATGGACTGGATTGATGTACCTCAGGATAGAGACTGGTGGGGGGCTCTTGTGAACACGGTAATGAACCTTCGGGTTCCATAAAATGTTGGGACGTTCTTGAATAGTTGCACAACTCGCGGCTTCTCAAGAAGAGCTCAACTCCGTGAAGTTAGTTAGTTAGTTAGAACAATTACGCCAGGAAGTGCTGGAAGAGTACCTCGATTAGGTCACGGCCGATTCCTGCCATTAACGCCATACAGTCTCCTTACTGGCAACACCATAGAGCAACCCACACAATATATGGAGCCACTATACGTCTCATGTACGCGGTTACACGATACTCTATCCACTCTATGGTGGAGGCAAGACTTCCTACCGAACCACAAGCTGAAAGTCACTGTCCTGGAAGCGCTGGGAGCCCGAAAAATGTTTGGAAGGATAAGAGGTTGAGAGCATGCAGATATCCAAGCCTACCGCGAGGATCTGGTGATATGGATGGACTCGGGCCTGTAGGCGGATGGTGGTCACCTTGATGATGCACTGTGTGAGGATTAGGCTGCTCGTAGATTCGTATCAGGCAAGAACATTTGCACAGTAGACCAGTACCAGCGGGAGACGAGCCCTGCAGTGTGCTAGAGGAGGCGGACTAACTTGTGAATGACCAGTTGGCTGTGTCCAAGACACGGTAGCCGTGTCGGACAGACGTCGACACGCCGAATCCGAATGATGAGGTAGGAACAAATAGTGGAAGAGTAGGTGAAAGGGAAAAGTCATGTGAGAAGTCAGAAACATCTTGTTTTCAGTGGGGGGAGAGCATAAGTTTGTTATAAGGCTCCCACGCTTCGCCCGCTCGTCCTTCTGGTAAAGGCAGTATGAAAGCGAAGAAGACGTTTGGATGGTTAGAGGCGGTGACTTGAGACAAGGGGCCGCGAAATTTTGGTTTTCTCAATTAATGGTGCATTTCATAATTTGGAAGGGGCACGCGGTAGCGAAGTTTGTTGAGGCACTGTGCTACAAGCTGGAAGGTCGCGGGATCGAATCCCGATGAGGTGGATTTTTTCAACTGACCTAATCCTTTCAGCCGCACTATGGTCCTGGGGTCGACTCAGCCTCTAACAGAAATGAGTACCAGGAATATTCTTGGGAGTAAAGGGCGGCTTGCGCGTAAGGCTGACAACCTTACCGCCATCTATGAGCTGATTGTCTAGAAAATGTGGCAACCTCAACGTCTCACAGCCCTATGGGCCTCCACGGCCTGTTACAGGGATACCTTTACTTACTTTTTCATAATTTGGAAAATTTTTCTGTGGGCCTTTATAACAGTTCCGATGGCTACATGAGACGCACGCAAGAGCAACTTCGCACTTGGGAAGCATCTCCGCAGATGCTTAACGACAGAGGAAAACCAAGAAAACCTGAGAGCGAGATGGCCAGTCGCATGGTCTTCCGGATGCACGCTGACTTGTAGCAAAACGTATCTAAATTACATTTACACACTGAGTGCCTACCTCACAGAAAACATTTCGTCTCCACTTCGAAGACAAGTCGGTTAACGCAGTTTGGGAAAATAACCGCCATTTACTGTGAGACTCACACGAAACCCGGGTGACCTCTCCCCCAAATTAATTCGGATTAGGGAGGGTTTACTGTAATAAACGGTAGTGTTCTAGTCGATATTGCATTCCCTTCAGTTAGTGTAGGGCTACAGCAATGTCGACCTTGATCAGAAGAGGTACCTATGTTATTATTATTGTTGTTGCTTGTTTGTTTGTTTGCTTACTTGTCTGCATTACTGTGTTTTCCTCCAGTGCTTGCCTGTAATTTGTCTTTGACTTCATGTATTGTTTGTCCATAATGTAATTACTTGTATCTGCCCTGTGCTCTGTCTGTAATTGGGCTTGCGGCTGTTGACTCGGCGCATAAATAATAAAGAATTGAATTGAATTTGCGTAGTCTATCAGGCTGCCTTTCCAGAAAGCTTTAAGTTCCTAGTGTGAATACTCCACTTCACAGCGCCCCTCAAGGGCTATGATGTGTAAGAGCGAGATAATTAATGGGTCATCTGCGGAGAACGTAGCTACGGATGGGAACTGTCAAATTCTTCCGTTGAATTTTCAACGTGCTTTCCGCCAGCAGACCTCGAGCTCGTTACTCCGTTGACGTCGCCCCATCGCGGAGCTGTGCACATAAGGGAGAGGAAATGTTTTCGCTCATTACGTAACGACCTCATACAAATCAGGCATTAGAGTCTGATACACGTTCAGTACATTCATCCTTCCTAACAGATTAGACAGCAAGTACAGCGCAGCTGGAGGTCCGACCATCATATCTCGCCCCAGGCGAGTGTACACAGCTGGTCCAAGCGCATAGCACAAACTTAAAAAAAGAAAAGAAGGAAAGAAAAGAAATAACTTCCTCCTTTTCATGCAATATGCGCACACTAACTCGATGCTGTCCGTACTGGTATCTTGGCAACGGAGTGAGCGATCTGGGATCGGTTCCTGGTAATAGAGCAGGAACTATTCTTCTCACCAGTGCATCCAGACTGGCTCTCGGCCAAACAGCCTCCTATCGTAGCGGTACAGGAGCTATGATTCATTTAACGACGCTATCAGTAAGTCAGATTATACAACTCAAATGAGAATATTAGTGAATAATGAATTGCAAAGGATATAGAAGGAAACGGCTGTGGCCCAACAGAGATACTGTCCCGGCATATGCCTGGAGGTGCTGAGAAAACCACGAAAAATATCAGTAAAAATTGCATTGCACTGGCCGAGATTCGAAACGAATAGCTCCAGAATATAAGTGCAACGGATTGCCGCTACATCAATTTGCTTGATGTTTACTGTTACCCCCATCTGTCCTCATGGCGTGATGCTTAATTAAGCACAGACACGTCTTCACATGTCTTGCTTTAAAAAGTTCGCAATGTATTGATCTTGATGTTCACGAAACTGCTCTTTACAGTTCTCTGGATAACATTGCATAAACACAACGCCATCAAGGTATAAAGAAGCGTGGAGGTAAAGCGCCAGGTAATCTTAGCTTCCGCGTAAGTTTCAAACTGGTCGGTTGGTTGTGCTCATGCGCTGCTCCGGTCGTTGTGAGTAAGACAGAAATTAGTGTTTCAACCGGAATCGAATCTTTGCCAATCACTTTACAATCAAAATGTCTGAATGATTAAGACGCATTTATTTCTGGCAAAATTTACTCCAAACTGAAGTTAACTTGTAGTCTACCTGAGTGCTAACACAAATTACGCGGGAGCTGAGCTTCTAAAGACAATGACCACTATGAAGACTGCTGTAGCAAAGAGGAAGAGTGGAACCACGCAGTGAGGTGTGAAGGAACAGTCTCTAACAAAAATAAGTACCAGGAATCTTCCTGGGGTAGGGCGGTAGGCGCATAAGGCTGACAACCTCACCGCCATCTGTCAGCCGATCGTGTAGAAAATGTGGCAGCCTTGACGTCTCACAACCCTAGGGCCCTCCACGGCCTGTTTCAGGAATAGCTTTATCTTTTCCCGGGGGTACAGCGGTTGGGGCATGAAGCTGACCACTCACCTTCAACAAGTGTCGAGGTCAGAAAATGTGGGTCTTTACATCCACTCCCCATAAGGCTTCATGGCGATGACGTGACCCTCTGGTCTCGCGTTCTCAAGAGAGACGTAGAACGGGTTGGGTGCCAGGTGGCAGTCTCAATTGTTCTCGTCAGACAAATTGACTGACTCGGGCTTAAGAGACAGCAACTGCGCGGTCCGTACAACTTCTTTTATTTTGAATGTGTTCTCTTGTTTCACAGTGGCGCACAGCGGCAAGTTAAACGACTATATTAATTACATGAGGACAGCAGAAATTTATCTTGGAGAAGTCCTGTAATAACAGACATTCAAAACACTGGCCATAGACACAAGTGCCGTCACATCAGACCACCTGTTCGTAATTACTGTAAAGCTATCTCTGTGCTTAACCCTTTATAGTCCGAAGATAAAGAGTGAGAGAGAGTGAACCGACAGCGGGAGTTGGGGTGGGGGTGGGGGTAGTAATAGGGTGAGACAGACAAATTTTCCGCCTTTGGAGGTTCCAAAACAGTGCCCGTTCGTCCTTTTAGCAGCTCCCAAAATTACTGGTCCTTCAGAAAGGCATCAAAACTAAAGATGGCGATGTTCCGGAAAAAGGCTGTAGACTTAACGACTTTGATTATATTTAGTAATTTAAGGACAGCACCTCCCCAAATAAAAAGGGGACGGTGCATACTCCGGAAAATAACGACACACACACTCGAAGCCCAAGCGCGAAATGTCGATTTTGTGAAAATCGGCTTTGCTGGTCGCAAGGATTTCACTCTTGTTCGGTATTCAGCAACCAACAATGGTCTACCGTGCAACAGTTGATTTCGTTTCGAAGGCGACGCAGTAAAGCCAATCGCATATGCATGCGCAGTGTTTTCTGTGCCTGTTTTTTTTCTTTCAACTTCCGATACTTTTCCTTCTTCTCGCCCTGCTCCCTTCATCACAATCTTCTTAAACTTCTCTGATTCCTCCACCATTTTCTCTTTCTCTCCTCATTCCTTTTCGTCTTCTATACTCCTTGTCTTTCTCATAATCTCCACCCCACCCTCGTCTTTCCTCAGTATCATGACCCACGCACTTGGAGGGAGTAGATACGCCACTGTAGCCACAGCGATTTCCCCCCCCCCAATCTACTGGCTCCCATTTGTCTGTTTTATTTAAATTTGGTTTTGTTGCCTACAACAAGCGAAAGGCGTAAATTACGCGCCGCGAGTGCGCAGTGGCATTGTGCGCATGCCACTCTAAACCCTCGACACACTCATCTTTATTAAAACCTAATCTATGAACCGTTTTATTACATCATAAGAAAATGGTTTACTTGTACCACGATATACATGTTAAGTTCCGATTGTGTGTTTTAAGTTATGGGTTAATTTCGGTAGGAAACTGTTATCATAAAATTTGGGATTAGACACGTGTTATTAGAATCGCTGCGTGGATTCTATGAAAATGTGTAACCTATACACCAACTTCACGGTCATAAATACAATCCTTGTAGCCACAAACCGGAGACAGCAAATGGAGAATGGAGGATACTACATAACGAGGAACTTTGTCACTCATATGGGTCATCTAATATTGTCAGGGTAACGAAATCTAGGTTAGAATAGGCTGTACACGTACCGTAGCTTGGATTGGTTATGTAAGCATATTTTTGGAAAGATTTAATACGAGATGGAAAGTTAATATGCAAATGGACCTCACAGAAATCATCTGTGAGGATGGTAGGTGAATGGACGTGGCTCAGGTTAGTGTCCAGTGGGGGACTTTCGTGTTCTCGCAGTGACTGTTCACCGTTCCTACTGGCTCACTGCATGATTCTTGCAGGTTGTTTGCTCTTCGACCCTGAAGTTGGAAGCAGCACGTTCCACCGAAGCGTTGGCGAACTTGTACTGGATCACACGGCGTCAAATCCACGAAGAAAATATTCTTCGTAGTCTCCGCTTAGAGCCTTAAAAACATTTCTTTTGTTCACCCTTTAAAGACTGATAAAGTCAAAAGTCAAAATTATGTTACGATCGACGGTCAGTCGGCCAAGTCTGTCTTGGTGTCAAGGTCCCATTTGGGGCCCGAGACAAGATTTTTGTTACTGTCACAAAGTTTCTTGTACCATACGACACACAAACATGTCCTGTGGGTAGAATGCAGGGTTGTAGTTCGTTAGAGTATTTGGTACATAGATCAACCACTGGGCTTTGAAGGGTTGATTCATACTGAAGGTAACGCAACACTTCTAATGCTCAGAAACCACAAATATTGGGAAGGGACAGATAGAGGTGGCGGCGCGCGTTTCTTCCATTGGTCAAAAAGCAGCAAACATCGAGGCCTCGAGATTCAGTATTTACAGACGATATATTCCGTGTCTAGCAATAGAAGGGTTAAATCCTATGATGGTGACCTCATATGACCTTTAAGGCAAGATATCTCGTGCGTAACATGGAACAGGTTAAACCTTAACATGGCGATGTCTTATGATGACACTTGTAAACAAGCTATCTCGTATGTAACAGGAAAAGGGTTACATTTTAATGCGATGACGTTACAGTTGACTTTACTAAACGAGATACTTCGTGTGTAACATGGAAAAACTGAAATCCTAACGCTGTGACACTCCATGATGACATCTCTGAACAACATATCTGGTACGTAACAAGAAAGGGCTAAATCTTAACTTGATGGTGTTTCTACAATAGATAATGCTAGTGGGGTGGAACTAAGTCCCTTGTACTGCGGCCACTTCTGGCCTATTATACCAGCCACAGATGATAGGTCAGGGTGATTGTGGAGCAATTGGTGGAATGAAGATTGGCAGGGGAAACCGAAGTACTCGGAGAAAACCTGTCCCAGCGCCACTTTGTTCACCACAAATCCCACTTGACGAGACCCGGGTTCGAACCCGGGCCGCCGCGGTGGGAAGCCAGCGACTAACCGCTTGAGCTATGGCGCGACCTTCTACAATAGGTAAGTTGCGCGTAACATGCAAAAAGTTAAATGTTAACGTGGTATGTTTCGTTTGACGTTTATAAACGAGATATATCGTGTGTAACAAGGAAGCGGTTACACTTCATTCTGGTGATGCGATGTGATGTTCCCATACGAGATATCTCGCGCGTAACATGGAAAGCTTCAAATTCCGAAGTGTCGACTTTCCATTTGACGAGATATCTAGCACGTAAGAAGGACACGGTTTCATCTAACGACGTGACGTTTCATGATGCTGAATCTGAAGCTATATTGCCCGTAATCATGGTGATGATAAATGACTGCTGTACTTACCGACGACCACGACGTGACCGAACACACTGCCGCTGCCAATGGCGGAGCAGTTCCAGCGGCGATGTCGGAACTGTTCCTGGCACTCGACGGTGCCGAGACGCACGCCGTCCCCTACCGCCACCATGGCGTCGGGCGATGAGCGACACATGTCACGCTGTAGCGCCGTCAGCCCGGGAATTCGCCCACAGATGACGTGAGCCTCCAGCGCAGCCACGACGCTGGACATCACCCTACAAGAGACGCGTCAACTACGTTACCACAGCCCGTCACTGCAACTTCCAGAATCTTCAAGAGCGTGCCTATGCACCTACTTCACGATGCCTTCAACAGCTTTGAATATATAGCATTGAGGGGGAGGATAATTAATGTCGGGTCAGGGAAAGAATGAACCAATTGTCCAGCAGCTACCTCCCTTCTGCTTGCATTTCCCCACTGTCGCCGGATGTGACTTGTATTCTGGTATAGTCTAATATGAATTTCGTTTTAAAATATTTGTTTCTACTGCGGCAGATCGTTTATGTTGCGTTTGATTTATATAAGCCGACTTTTACTGGTTCTGGTCCCCGATTGGGGCCGAGTAGGTTTTTTACCTGAAGACGGAAGCAGAGTCGAGGACGATGAATAATAATCAAAAGCGTCAAGCATTGAAAAACGATATCATTTCATTTTCTTATAATAAATTAATTACAATATAGACTACAAAACTTGTTATAATTAATTGAAGTCGATGACAATACGATTATAACAAGGAATAATAATGCCCTAAACGGCTTCTTTCTCTTGGGGCATGAAGGTGGACGTGTGCTCTGTAGGTACGATGCAGGAGCAGGCGGCCGCCTTGAACCACACAATCCATGTTCATTCTTTCCCTGACCCGAGTACAAATTATTTAACAATAAATTGGACAGGACATGCAAGGAGGCGGTCGCAGCCTAATTTAATGCAGTACTACAGAATTTGTCTTGAGGGACTGAGGAAAACGACGAAAAGCCCACAGTCATGATAATCCGTTCCAGGTTTGAGGTCTGAATACGGAGAATAAAATACACGGTAATGTTTTGTGTACTACTTATTTGCGCGTTGGCTCGACGGGCCTCTAACGAACGTGTCTCATTCTACTCCATCATTTGTTTTCTGATCCGCTTCAATTTGAGTTCTCGCAAATCATTCTCTGCTATCAGTTGAATAAAAATTAGATAAACCTTAACTCGCCTAATCATTTATTGCTGCCGCTACGAATCCAAATTTTTGTCATAATTATAATCATTATAAGTTTTAGGGGTTGATAAGCCTGTACTTAAAACTAATTTGGTAAAGCTGCTAATGACAGGTAGCCTGCATGGGAGGAAGAAGGCGCAACATGAGGTGGAAACTGCTCTAAGTTGTTCTCGATTATGATGCACTTATATCATCAACGCAACTATAATTCACTTTAATTGGGAAACCATTTTCATACATAATGATGCAGTCAAACAGCCAGATGTACAGCAACTGCTACAAAAACTGTGGCGTGATATCCTTACAAGTTATTCAGGGCGGTGAGGGAACAGATAGGAAATGCAGCAATACAATTTACATTGGAATGTGAACCACAAGAGAAGTCGTGGAACTGTGGAAGCCCGACACAACCTGTTCAGGACGCTCTTCTTCCACGTTAGTGAACCCAGAAGTACAGTTTACTGGCCATAACTTCCTTCCGAAATTATTCTCTTCATTACATTGTTTCGTGATCCTCTGGCCGTCAAGACAACAAATATTTCAAAATAAAGCAGTCTAGTTTTTTTACATCGGTTCTATTTAATAACTGCTACACGTTTCGGTCCGTATTTTGGACCATCCCAAAGCAGTTTCATTAAATATGTCTCACGTTACTGAAATATCATAAACTCGTTATAATCATAATATTATTAAAATTGTAAAAAGATTTTTATATTCTTAAAATTCTCTCGTTGTTACGACGTAAAATTCTGATATTTGTGGCGTACTGTAGGTGGTGTTTATCTTCTGGGGTCCGCTGTTATGTTTTTATAAGTTTTTGGTACTGTTCGTGTATAATATTATTAGTTGTATAAGTGTTTCTTCTTGCCTTCTTGAATGTGACATCGTGACTGGTTTTGTTTCTCTTCAGAGTGTGCTGTGTACTTCTTATCGTGAGGACGTTTGTTTTCGTGTCGTTCCTGTTCCTGGTTTCAAAGTGGATAAAGATAAAACGAAATACGACTAGAGTCTTCTGAAATACGACGCTATTTAGTCTGGTAGAAATTTAGAAATGTTTCGAAGGAACCTGTTGCCTTCATCTTCAGGACAGAAGAGCAAGCGGTCAGTGATGTAGGGAAGAGAGAAAAAAATGTATTAGGTTCTTCCAAAACGTTGGTAGACACACCGAATGGCTTGAACCAAAGTCTAGAGACCAATTCTCTACCTGTCCCTCTTGGGAAAAAATTCTAGCGGCCCCCATGCACACAGATAACATACGAAGATTTTTAACTTAATGAAAAAAAAAAGCCACAGGAATGAAATTGTGTGAGCCAGTTACGTTACTTGAACAACAAGGAACAACGACACATAACAAGAATAAACAACTGACTAAGAAACATTTCTAACAAGAAGTCTCCCTTTCGAAATAATACCTTGACCAAGGACATACATGTATCCCATCCCGAGAAGGAGTTGCTATCGGATTATATTGTATAACCGAAGAGCTATTACGTACCGTCCACCTGCAGGCCCCACTTAAGGCAAGAAGACAGAGCTAATAAAACTGGAATTTACAGCGCGCCCCGATAAGAGAATGAAGTCAGTCAAGTCGGGCTCTTTACCACAGACAATGGACGGGTTCCCGTTAGCACGTTGAGAACTGGGGACAAGGATAAGGAACTGTGACAGCAGCACTTCTGGCATGTGACACCGGGCAGCATGCAAGAAATTCACGACATGTCGGAGGAACATATTGCATCCATCTTCACGACAAAAGCAAGTAGCCAGTAAGAAAGAGGCGGCAAGCGGGGTGAACTGCAGCCCGAAACCCTAACAATATACGGGAGGTGAGCACGAGCAACGGGAAGAGTAACACATATTGAGGAAATGTCGGTGAATTTCTACCGGACTATACGGCGTCACATCCCAGAGGGTTATAGACTCGAGTGCAGAGCAGTAGTACGAGGATTGTACTTTCAAGGAAAATTAGAGGAAAGAGACAAACGTTAAGTGAAACAGAGACCGAAAGAAAAAAATGTAAGTGAGAAAGGAAGACGAGAAGGGACAAAGACAAGACAGGCATAAAAAAGGAAAGATGAAACAGAAAGAAAAGATAAGACTGATAGACTGACTGACCGACCGACTGATACAGAAATGTGGACAGACAAACAGGTAGAAACACAGACAGATAGACAGAACACACTGATAGGCAGATACATTGAAATTACCACGATAAAGAGATCTATTTCAGAACTAAACTATATGCACAGTAGTGTAACTCCCATTGAGAATTCAGCGGGAAATCTCATTTTTTGTTACGTAAGTTTCCGTGCTATTAATTTCCCTTTCTTTCCTTCCATCCAGTCCTGCGTGTCATCGAATTATGCATTCAGGCAGACGTTTAAAGACATCACCCACCAACAACACGCACAAACAGTCAATTGTATTCCTTTTACAGTACATCACACCCCACATATCCATACCAAAATATTATCAATACTCATAGAATAAACAGAATACACGAAAAAAAAAGAGGATCTTGATAGTTCGTTGCTATGGTAACAAGCAACTGCGTAATGTCGGTGATAAATCTCACGCTTACAAAATGTTTTGTGTATGAAGAGAGATTATATAACTGATCCTTTATAGACATTGACAGGGGCATAGCTAAATAGACGGACAAATGGGGGGAAGAANTGGGGGGGGGGGACACACACACAGAAAATTAGAAAAGAAGGGAGAAATAACTATTAGGATGGTCTTCTCGGACGTGACACCATATAGTATGGTAGATGGGTACTGACGTGTCATACAACCTGTCGCGTCCATCGCCACGGTAATAAAAGTAGGTGATCCCTTCGAAACGTCAGTGTTTATATATTAGGTTTTTTTTATTGCTAGTGAGGTGAGACTAAGTCCCTTGTACTGCGACCACTTCCGGCTTGTTGCACGAATATATTAGGTTAAACGGCGTCATATCCCAGAGCACTGTAACCAAAATATTACTGTTGTGAGAACCTCTAATCTGAATGTACAAAAACGTTAAATAAGAACGGGAAACTCAAGACAGAGTATAATGAAATGACATCAGGGAATCATACACGTGCATGCCCACATATGTCGCTGTGTACACATAAACTGAACTGACACATTACAAGCGAAAGAAATTCTAGGGAAGAAGGATTGAACCTGAAACGAAAAACGCTTGCTATTTGTAGGCTGAAAACCCCACACACAGAAACAAACAAACAAACAAACAAAAAGGTAACTGGATATAATTTGCTGATGCCGTGACATGGAAGCTGCAAGTGGCCTCGCATTCCTCTCGTGCGTGAGTCTCAGCGTCTAGTTTGAAATTAAAGCTGAAAGCCTCGAATTTCAAGCCATAATTTAAGTTAACCGGTTGCAATCACCACGCAGTAATTGGCGACAGTTTGTGGGGCAGATAGATGACCTGCACAACAAAATTCATGGGGCGTCTAAATGTGACTTCGGAGGGCCGCAAACACTCCGTCTCACACACAACAAAGCAGTTCTAGCCCAACAATCTGCTTCATTAACAATTCACTCTATTGCATGTTTCGGTTTGGGGCCTCGATATCGCAGTCGGTATAGCGACGGGCAAGAATTTTCTGTCCTACATAGCGTCCAGACAGTCTCTGAGGCCCATCCAGCCTCCTATCTAATGAGTGTCCAGGGCTGTTTCCCCGAGAGCAAAGCGGCCGGGGAGTGAAGCTGACAACTCACCTCCGTCTAGTACCGAGGTTAAGAATGGTGGCGCTGTACCTTCACTCCCCTACACGTCTTCATGGTGTCGTGTACAAATTGTTGGGCCGATGTTTCTTTTTTAAACTGTCGTTATATAATTTTGTCTTAGAAGTGCAATAAATTTTAAATATTACTCAGCATATCAACCGTAAGTACTTTATCCAGCACACACATACCGCCAAGAGGAACCAACAGTTTGTACGAACGCATCTTAAAACCAAGAGACAGCTCGTCCAGCACGAACCTAGTACCAACAAAACTCCCAACTAATGTTTGTTTCAAGATAGCCTCAGAAGCTATACAGATAATTGTCAGACTCTCAAATGTGCTCTTATTAATATCAGTACGCTACTGTTTCCCGCGACGGAAGTTACCTTGGTAGTGTCATGTCCCCACAAACAGGATACCGAAATTTAACGCAAACAATCTGCAGAGATGCTGATAGCGATCTACAGGACTGCATGGCGTCAGAACTTCAAATCTTTCCAAAGCGTACAGTACGAGGTGCTGACGTAGCAAGTGACCACTGGCGGTCTGCAGATAACAAGATAGCTCAAGCTGCAAGACACGAAGAGCTGTCAAGGCCCAGGCAAACACACCGAGGAGAACCAAGTTGCTGGATTGGATGTTCGCACAATGGTGAGCGTGCAACAGTCTCCCCTCTCACCTGGAGGTAAAAACGTAAAGTTGTCCCTGTTCTCAGTTCATTAAACATTGTTCGAGTGGAGGTACAGTTCCACCATTTTTTACCTCGGCACTAGATGGAGGTGAGTGGTCAGATTCACGCCCCGGTCGCTTTACTCTTCGGGAAAAAGAGCCCTGGGGACACATAGAGGAAGCTGGGTGGGCCCCAGCCGGTCTGGACGCTAAGGAGAACACAAAAATCTTGCCCTGCCGGGAATCGAATTCCGGTCGTCCAGTCTGTAGACCGTCGCTATACCGATTCCCTGGAGAGAGTTCGTAAAGCGAAATTTCGTAATGCGAATAGCTGTTTCCCCACGTGTCCAACGTTCAGAACGACCATAAAATCGTGGAAGAAGGTAGAAATCAGCAACTTTATTGCACGAAATGAAACATACAAGCATCATAAATAGATCAGATTACGTTGTATCCACAACATTATAACGAAACCACAGATTTTATTAATTCTGCCTTCATTTGAAACGTCGCAGGCCTCTTAGACCCGTGTTTTGGCAGCATTGTCACTATCTGTAGGACTGATCCTCTTATCAGCCATGATTAACAGGCTATACGATGTAACAAAACTGTTATAAGAAAAGCAAAATCTTATAGAAGACGCGCACCAGACCAAGGCGCAAGGCAAAATGACTTGGCGACGTTGCGTTTGTCCATTCGTTTCTCACGCGCCGACCGCCCTTTACCCCCCCCAGAAAGACTCCTGGGATAGAGGCTGAGTCGACCCCAGGGTCAAAGTGCAGCTTGGAGGATTAGCTCAATTAAAAAAAACAATAACCTCATCGGGAATCAAACCTGTGTCTTTTTGCTTGTAGCATAGTGCCTCAACCAACTACGCTACCGCGTGCTCCCATTTTAAATATTAATTAGACTAAGTAATACTTTTTGCTTGCTGGTTAGAGGTCAGTATGCATTCGGTAGGTCCCGAATTAGGTCATCTCGACACGGGTTCTCTCGGATTTCCTCTGAGATGGTTCCTAAGTTCAAAGATTTTACTGGGTGCTCCTCAAGCAGCTCTCCTGCCTTAATTTATTCAAAATAAAAAGATTCCTCCATAAAGGCCAACAAATTCTCTCTCCAAATTATACAACTGAACGTTAATTCAGAATACCAATATCTGACGTAACGTCTTCAGTCTCATATTACCACTGTGAGAGAGGAAGAGTAGGCGGAAACTTGGGAACCTCCCAACAAACTGTCTCTCAATTCTTCTGTGACATTCCCTTTTAACCTACATTTCTACCATTCTTTCCTGCCTCTCTCCTCATGCTTCAATGCACTAAATCAGGCAGTGCCTGAGCAAGGGACTGTTGCACCTGCAGCTGCGCACAGACCCTCCGCAAAGGCGTTGACTCGTAACAAATCTTCTTCACGGCATTTCAACGTAACCTCCATCATAAAACACTTGGCTCTATCGAATCTACGGATCTCCTTTCGGTAAACACCAAATCGTACAGCAGGCTAAGTGATAGCTGTCATCCTGGGACGGGATGTCTTCTAACAACAGACTAATAGCATCGTAAAGATATCGCTTCACACTGCGGCGACGCGGCGGGGACGATTCCGTGCACTGATGCCTCGTTACTATCCTCCTTACGTGTACGTCACGATTCATTAGATCAGACCAGCTCAGATCTTGATAGCAGAGAAAAAGACTGAAAAATGTAACGGCACAGGCCGTGTTTCTGTATCTACTCTCCGGGTTACACGTGAGATAGCGGGGCAGTGGTTACAGCTGCATTGTGGGAGGGATAGAATGTGACGGATTTTAACTGAAAAGAGAGCGATAAGAGAAAGTGTTCGCGGTAGTGAGAGACGATTTTCTTCCGGTTTTGAAGGTTCCCAGGCAGTGCCCGCTTGCCCTGCTAGTAGAGGTACATTCCAGAGACGGTGAAGCTTATGAAGCGAAATGTTATGAAGCCTGAAGTACACGAGTTGAGCCAGGGTTTTCTTGCGTATTATCGGAATTAATTTTATACCATGTTGGAAGGGCTGCATATAGTGAAANTCGCTTGCCCTGCTAGTAGAGGTACGTTCCAGAGAGAGTGAAGCTTATGAAGCGAAATGGTATGAAGCCTGTAGTACAGAAGTTGAGCCGGGGCTTTCTTGCGTATTATCGGAATTAATTTTATACCATTTTGGAAGGGCTGCATTATAGTGAAACTGTGATCTAACATTGGGAGGGCTATGTTGGGGGGAGATTTTGATGTTGCCGCTGGGAGGGCTGCATATGAAGCATACAGTGCAACGTGGATTGTAACTAGGGTCCATAACTAACATTTAGAAACCCCTAAATCTTATTTAAATTACATCCACTGCGCACTTTGCTGAGAACTAGGACAGGAGTTACAGAGATATAAGGATACCAGCAATACTGGGAAATCCCTTTGAAAGAATGGACTGCCATTTCGTTACCGACAGAAGGGGACGGCCAGACTCTATTGGGATTCATAGGCACGAAATAACGCCACACACTTCATGATTAACTGTAATGACGCTGACGTGAAGCTAACTTCTATAAGGACTTTATAAGGCTTCCTCCAAAGCGCAAAGGTCAAACAAATGACACCTGAACAGAACGAGCAAAACGCCAAACGTGGTGGCATTTTATGATGCGTTTCGTCCAGGTATGACATATGCCTGCTGCGTAGGTATATGTGATGAGTTGTAAACAGAGTGCTAAAAGTTAGATGGCAGGGCGACAGCGATGCATTTCGAAATTGATCACGTAGAACGTAGATCCATAGTTAAAATGTTCTGCTAAAGAAGTTCTCAGGCATAAACCACTTTAAGAGGGCGTAAGGTAAAGGTAAAGTTTCGGTTAATTAATTCAGTACCGAACCACGAAGAAGTATGGGCGAGTGGAGGTACAGCTCAAGGCTGTGGTCAGCCATAAGCCCTGGCCGCTTGAACTCAAGGGAAAGACTTCCGTTACTTATTGGGCAGGATGTGGCTGGGTGGGGCCCATGGCCGGTCTGGACGTTGTGGAGAACAGACACATCTCTTGCCCCTGCAGGGAATCGAACACAGATTCCTTGGTCGTTCAGTCCATAGTCTAGTCATTATACCGGCCGAGCTATTCCAAAAAAAGGCATTAAAGAAAATTTGAGAGGATACGGCGCATTCGGCGGTAAAGATATTAATATGTATGAAGCTCATTAATAAATCTATGTAAACTAATTTAGTCTTTACTGACAAATTCTTGGCCACCCTACTAAAAATTATGAAAATCAATCCAACAAAATGTAGCATTTTCAATATTGTGACGGATTTGCTCAAAACATTAAGGTATGGAGCCAAAAAAAAAAAAAAAAGTCGCTAGGGAAACACATTCCTAACGCAGGTAACAATAGAAGAATTTCCGTTTCTATAAAAATAGAGGAAAATGATCATTGCTAGGCAACAGCTTGGTCAATTTCCGTTGGGTCTGTGCAAAGTGGTTATAAAAGAAGTGAATTCAGAAGCTAGTAGTTGACAGTACAAGGAAGAGAATGGAGCATGTCCTAGAGAATTGTGAAGATTAGTGATAGCGCTCCAATTGTGAAGAAGTGTTCAATAAACCCAATGATAAAATCTATAGCCCATCATTATCAGCCACAGTAACCCCTCATACTTGATTATATTAAATACATCCTGGAACATCATCTTGCAGAGTACAGGAGATGTTACTTGCTATAAAACACAGGCGAACTCACTATATTCATAGTGGATATTAATACATCGGCGTGCGCAAGTCCTTCGCTTATCTCCCCGTACGCCTAATTATATATATAATTATATGTATAATGTATACAGAGTGTTTCACGACTTTAGGGCATAACTGCAGGAGGTGATTTCCTAGGTCTTTGTGATCAAAAAAGTTCATATAAACGTGTGTCCGATTTTGGACGGTTACGGAGTTATGACTGTTTTAAACTCAGAATAGAAGGTAACGATTACTGACAATAAACGGAACAAAATAATAAACCAGCACAATACATGATACATTTAAAGTATGAATGTAAAGTTAACTTCGTGAAATTGCCTTTAATTTGAATTGATTGGTGCTTAAAGCCGATTTTCGAAAATGCCACCACCGGCCGCAACACAGGCTGCCGTTCGGTTGTGAACCGCGCCGGACATGCCAACCCACCCCGCCTTAGGTACATCTCAAGTGTCGAGATAACGAGAACGCTCTATCTGTAGCTGGCTAAAAATAGCGACCTGCCAGCTGACAGGCGCGGTTCATACGAGGGCGAGTACAGGAATGAAAAAACGGTCATAACTCCTTAACCGTCCAAAATGGGACACATGTTTATATGAACTTTTTTTGATCACAAAGACCTAGGAAATCACCTCCTGCAGCTATGCCCTAAAGTCGTGAAACACCCTGTACATAGTCTGTTATATAGTGTCTAAAACTTCTTTAACGATGCGCCATTATCAGACATTTACACAAATGAAGCGCTCTAACTTCTGGAGGTATAACGCCGCGCAGTTCGATAAAAGTCAACGGACGTTTCGAGGAAAATGTCACCCCATCTTCAGGGTTGAAGAATATCCCAAGCAAGAAACCAGCATGAAGCACGAATCGGCATAAAATAAAACGCTAAAATCTGAATTTCGTATATATTCAATCTTTATGGACTTGTGAAGGGGATACAGGGACAAGTAAACTAAGTGAGAAAAAGTATGGCCTTCTGGGATTGGAAGCTATTTACTTTCGCGGATGGGTATATACCGGTCAAACTACACAGCGTCACATTACCGAGCGAACTGCCTCAAGCTGTGACACTCCTCACTTGTCATTGGGAGGTGCCTGGTTCCAATCTCGGTAGGACTACCGAATATCCTGAGGTTTTCATGGATTTCCTCAGTCACTCCAATCAAATGTTGAGACAGTACCTTAAATAAGGCCACAACCGTTTCCTTCCACGTCAGTCTGAATTCATCATTCGCTGTCATTCGATCATTCAACGCCATATAGTCTGAGATACTGAAAGGGTAGTTAGACTACCTACCTAACTAACTTCATGGAGCCACCAGTTGTGCAGCTACTCAAGAACTTCCCAACATTTTGTGGAACCCGAAGGTTGATTACCGTGTTCACAAGAGCCCTCAACCGGTCCCTATCCTGGGCCAGATCAATCCAGTCCATACCACTCCATCCTATCTCTATACTCGTAAGATCCATTCTAATATTATCCACCCACCCACGTCTTTGTCTTCATAGTGGTCTCTTTCCTTCTGGATTTCCCACAATATCTTATATACATTCCTTTTCTCACATATTCGTTCTACGTGCCTTTCCCACCTCATCCTCCTTGACTCTATCATTCTAATTATACTTGGAGAAGAGTACAAGTTATGAAGCGCCTCATTATGCAGTTTTCTCCGACCTCCTGTCACTTCATATCTCTTCGGTCCCAGTATTTTCCTCAGCGCCCTGTTCTCAAATACCCGCAGCCTGTGTTCCTCCCTTAATGTCAGAGACCAAGTTCCACACCCATATAGAACGACAGGAAAACTCAGAGTTGTGTATATTCCAATCTCTACGCGTTTAAACAGCAGAC
This sequence comes from Cryptotermes secundus, assembly GCF_002891405.2. Taxonomy (NCBI): domain Eukaryota; kingdom Metazoa; phylum Arthropoda; class Insecta; order Blattodea; family Kalotermitidae; genus Cryptotermes; species Cryptotermes secundus. The sequence goes on from NW_019734379.1 coordinate 98,599, forward strand.
GTAAGCTTGAGTGCGTATTACAGACACAACTTCTAGCAGAGAGGACGCATCTGCAGGAACGTGCAGCTCCAGTCGCTTTGCTTTTCTAATCTGGGATCTTCTAACTGGCCGTGTTGAGAGGCCTAGGGACAAGATACGGATCCAGCGGACACTTCGCTCTCCTCCGCTTCACACCTGGTTTTGTGGTCAATTAGAAAACTTCATTTGCGTTATCGGCGTAATTTGTGGCCAGGCGAGCCAATCGCGCCTGCATCACGCAGCCATAAAAATAAACAGAGCTGTTTATATGCGGGACACTATCTCCTGTAATTGATTGCTCGGCGACCAGAAATTAGAAGCAGTTACACAAAAATCTCCAGTCTGACCATAACACGAACCCACCAAAGTGCTGGTGATTTATAGACAGAAATCACCGCCACATCAAAGCTACAATAATGGGACGCATCACACTGCAAGTCTGTGGGTAGAGCTGACCCTTCACGGTTATTCTCATAAGGTGTGTGTGTGGGGGGGGGGTCGAATCATAAAAACAAGGTGGACTAAGTGGAAACTTACGTAGACAGGGGAGGGCGTCACCAGAAAATAAATAAAAATACTTCGAAGGCCGATATCAACCCTTTTATTAACACACGCCTGATTGCGTTTCGACAGATAACACTGATTTGTTTCAGCGCTGTGTCAAGTTGATGTGCGCTCGTCAGGTTCAACCCTGAGTGCAAAGCCATGGGGTCCGCACAGTCACAGAGGCAAGTGAGTTTTGCGGCCCCCCAAACTGTACGGTGTCACATTCCAGGAGGAGTAGTCTTCACTAAAGGGTAAACGAGATTTGAGGTTCTCCAAACTATAAGGCGTCACATTAAAGCAAACAGTTACCCTCAGTCGGTAAAGAAGAATGTGGCAAAGGAAGAGGTGGAGGAAAATTAGTGAATTATCCACATCCACACGTCCAGACTGCAACACAGTCTCTTATCCTACTGATACCGGGGTAAAGCGGCCGGGGCCGTGACCATTCAGTGCCGAGGTTAAGAATGTATGGAGGTACACCTCTAGTTCTCCAGCCGTCTTCATGGTGTGGCATAACGTTACCTCTTTTCGATGTCACACAGCACCACATCGTCTAAGCTAATGACAGATTCGTTAAGTAAATTATGATTATATTAATAGTAAATAAATTGATTATCGGAACTAAGATGCCTGCCCTCTAATTGGCTATAACCATATTTAACTCCCTCCAATAACACCTCTGGACCGACAACACGGGCATATCGGTTAGCACCATACGCCTCTATCCGGAAGGAGGTCCTGACTGAAGTTTTTCGCAGATTCCCTCAGTCCCTCTAAGCAAACGCCGGGACAGTATCCCGTTTCCTTCCAAACCATTTACAGGTCAGCAATCATCCTGCAACTGGACGCTACACAGTCTGGCTACTGATGGCGCTGTAGAACAACCCACACACACAGATCTGACATCTTGCTGTGAACAAATATGTCACACAGTTAAATGGAGTGTAGAAATACAAAAGGCGAGCACCATGAAGCCCATTTGTTATATTTTCTTTTATCGAATAACGACTTGTGTGCACAGGGAAGATAAATCACCAAACAAGCTCAGACCTGCAGCCCACACATACAAAACCTTTTGGTATATTACACACATTAAATCATTACAAATGAATATGACATTCATGACGGACCTTGTAAAAAAAAAAAAAGAGCTCTTCTCTTTAATCCACATTCACCTCTCTATCTGTGTGTGTCTGGAACAGAACGCTGCAGTGATTAAATATGCCTCCAAACAATCCACTAGAAGGAAGCGCGAAAATGACCCTTATTATTCGCATATTTGCATGTTAAGAGGCCGGACGTGGGCGTCAGGTCATTCTGAACCAGCTACCAGTATTCAAATCCGTCCACCTTCATTTGTGGAGCACTGGAACTGTTCCTCCTCCTGCCTAAACACTGTCGCGTGACAGAAGAATTAATATTAGACAAGGATTGATTCTACCGGGTAACTATAGCAACGCTTCTTTTGTCAGAGGGACATCTCTGGAACGAAGAAATTTAGAAGCACCGCTACGCTTAAGTGATATGTTACGTCACAGAAACAATGAAGAAGGACACTGTAAAGAATTGCCCATTATTTCATTCTTTCTTTGGGAAATGTAAAGAGAGTCTGCTTACCAAAGACACCCACTCATCTTCCCCTTAACCAGAAGCCGCAATTAATATCCCCTCCACCGCCGGACTCCTTATTTCTATGAACACAATTTCAGGCTGACTCTTGATTCTGTCAATAAGACCTAAAGTTTGTGATGATGGTGCAATGAGTACGAATATTATATTTCTGGATATTATCCACCGTCCTGCTTTACTTAGAACAATAACGTTTCGGGGACTGGATTCTGTCTCCGTCTTCAGGTAAAACCTACTCAGTTGTGCTCAATCGATAGAGCTAGATCCTATCTCCCGGTTTGTTTAATGACTCTTCTGAAACTGCATATGACAGTATCGAACGGAAAGATGACTGCGAAAGATGTCAACATCTCAACACCTTGGTACTATCGTTTGGAATACTTCCTGTACATCTCCTACACAAAATGTCATCTAAACACATTCACCAGTTTCGGAGACGAAACACACGTCTGGGATGTGACGCCGTGTAGCCTCCATCTGCAGCGTCGAAGAGCAGGACAAGTCTCGTTACTTTCTAAGCTTAATCGTTTACTCTGAAGAAGGTAGCAGTATGTTTCTCCGAAAAATCAGTAAACTTCTACCGGGTTACAAGGCATCACGTCCCAGACAACGGCAATATTACGTGAGAGAAGCATTTTGAAGAAAGCAGTCTTCTGGGATGTGGCGCCGTGTAGATATTGTGTTAACCGACGTTTCGGAGGAACGTATCGCCTCCATGTTCAGGGTAGAAGAAAGGGAAAGAAATCCGCGAGCGAACCAGCGCGAGCAGGTGCAAACAGCTGCTGTCTTCATAGTCACCGCCGTGAAAACCTCAAATCTTACGTGTAAGAAGCATTTTGTACGCATGACGACTGCATATCTGTGTTCTGAACACTACTCCACGAAAACCGACACGGGAGAGGCCCACGCTACGCATCCTACTGAGAGTTACTGGCGAGGAGAACGTGCCCAAGGCATCTGACTGGTCCACTTGAGAGCCTCTGTCTTCAAGTACATCGTAAGTTAACACCTCACCTGGAGCTATCGCCTCTCTTAAGCGCGAGGGTTGAACAACCTCTCTAGTTCCATTACCACACAGTCAGCCCTATCAAAACTTCACCGCTTTCATTTCATAAATATTCGAGAACAAAGGGCGTAATCTTCTTGGAATCATCATGGCGCCGTTAGAAGCCTCTGAGCAGCACTGAACCCTTATCAAAACGAAAACATTCGGTTTCCATGGTAATTAACCCAAGTGTGTTGAGGAGCGGAATAGCGTATTGTTTTCATCACCCGGACGGCGCTCCGGGCGGTTCGTCACATAAATATTAAAAGCACGGGCCGCAACATACAGACAGAAGTTTCGTTTGCACTCGCTCGCGCACAAAACAAACAGTCGCGACTAACAAAGCCTGTTATTACACGCCCCGAGTAATTGAATTTCCACGCTGGCAATTAATTCAATAGTTAAGTAGAGAGAGGAGGGTGTGTCCTCCAGCGAAATTTCTCTTTCCAGAGTCGGCTCGTACTGGTGACGTTTCGGTTAACTTGTGATCCGGCTCCGGAACTTGAAACGTCACGCTGCTACTCTCGTTCGTAAGCCCAGTCATTTCCCTCCCTAAAGTACTCTGACATGTAGACCCATTAACAAGTAGCAGCTGGGTAAACAGGCCACAGTACAACAGCCGTTGCTAGGAAACAGTCCTGTGGACACGTTTCACCGGCAACGAGAGGACACGCAATAATGGAAGAAACGTTGTCTGTGGGGTCCGTGCCGGGACTATATTGGGCAAGGAGAAGCCCTACACAGAAAGTATAAGAGGCTTAAACTTGGCGGCGGTCAAACATACGACCGTTCAAGTGACTAGACTGCCGTTGTAGCGGAACCTACTAGATATAGGGCATAATCTGCTGTACTGAGCCCAGACTGGCAGAGGCCGTGTATATATTTTATATACATTTATTAATATATAAAATGTAAATATCCTTTATATTATGACAAATGACTTACTTCTACAGACTATGACTCTGACAAAAGATAGACTCGTCCTTTCGTCAGAGAGGGCGCCCCATAAAAGCAAGACCGAAACTGTCAAACAGTAATAAATATGTGGTCATAAGCCCCACATTTGGCTCGACACCAAGACTGACTGACTGACTGACTGACTGACTGACTGACTGACCGTCAGTCGCAATGTGACTATGGGAACAGACCACAGGAACTAATAGGAAAGGAAGTAGAAGTTCCATAGGTGTATCGCCCTCAGTGAGCGTGTTGTGTATTGCATGGCTGAATCACAGGCTTTCCTGAACACACAAACCGCTGATGAAGAGAAACACATGTGACAGATAAGTGGATATATCTGAGACAGTGCAGAGGAGCCGCCACTGCTTGAATCACGAGGGCTCTTCACTTTGCAAAGGTTACGAACTTTCAAACAACTTGAAATGAAGAGAGGCGTGAACGGGACTGTGTAAACAGCGTCTCGCAAATGACAACATCCAAATCACCACGGCTTTGTATTTACGTACATTTACAGAAACGCATTCCGGGCTTCACAGTTACGAATACGCCCCTCCAATTATACATCCCTGCGGCACACGGCACAGTGTGCAACACCCGGAAAGAGAGTAGTTTCGACAAAACTGTAAATAATATGTATATCGTAACTGAATTCCCTTAAATAACAAAACACGATTGTTCAGTAGCTTTGCCATATTTCATTTTGGAACTGTGTTCCTACGAGAGTGCACATGGCAGATGTGCTCAGGTTCAGACATGGCGTGCCAACGTCACAGCAAGTCATTCATTCCTAGTCTCTGAGGTCAGAGCTCATTCTCTGGCCCATAGAAGAACAATTCACAAATGTACACAAATATCAGAGAGTCTAGCCCACGGCTTCCAGACGAGTAACTGGCATATGATAAGCCAACTAATGTAAGAGCCCGGGTGAAATAGTCACCGGTAACAAGTTGGGCCACTGTGGTTCGATTCCTCTGGCTTCCACACATCGGTTCTAGGGCCCATCCACTTGGTACCCGCAGGTTTTCTCCCCTGAAGTAAAGAGGCCGGAGTGTGAAGCTGATTTCAGGTTAAGAATGTGTTGCGCTATACGCAAACAATACGAGCGCTTAATACGTACCTATATTACTGTCACGATTTCGGGGTATGGATTGGATTCTGGATTCATTGACCGCTTTTACACGCGACTCGGAACTACAAGTAATTACAGCGCCTGCGTTAATCTCCACACTTTACAGATCACCGCTGCAAAACTAAGTCGTCTCCAGCCTGCAGTGTCTTCACCAGCCATTCCCCATCTGAGGAGAAGATTCAGTTCACGCGCTCAGGTCCTCGCGCAACTAACCGGAGAGCTCGGCTCGACTGAAGTCTCTCCATCCCACTGAGCCGGCCTTGGGTCTTCGTTATATAGACCCGGGGAGAACCCAACAGAGAACACCGCCTCCAAACAGTTCCTCTATTGTTGTTATCGGTGGTTGCCTAGAGATAGCCGGGATATTGTTGACGTATTTACGGGGCCGTTACCAAGCAACGCATGTTCCTTCTCGCGATCGTTGCATAGCAACGGTACTACAAACTACAATACATTTATAAAGCCTTCTTTGACTATATGAATATCTGAAAAGTGTTTGTGACAAACGTGACAGATGTTGTAGAGTGAAATATGTATACATTTTGGTGTACATGCACGATGCGCAGACTTCTATATAAACCATTTTATGTAACTCTGCGATCTAAGAACACCGCGATTTCTGTTAGTTACAGGAGTGAGATGGGACTGTACCCTCGTATGGGCCTACTGTAACACTATTAACTACGCATTTTTGTAGGCGTGGGTGGGAACCCTGGCCACATTACCAGCTGGCGCTTTGTCTCGCATTTTTACGTAGGATTGTGAGTTACAGCTTCAAGATACATCCAAATGATGTATGGTGGCAAGTGTCGCAGCGGCTCCGGACACAAAGAACTGACGTGCCCAAAAATGGCGATCCCCCCAAACAGCAACAGAACTGCTGGACAGGTATAAACCAGAGATTACAACACAGACCATAACAACGGAGATGCACCAACGAACAGGTGTTGGTAGGGAGCGAACAGAAGGCGGTGTAAGCATATTTGTACGCAATTGCTGTAGAGACAAACACAGCAGTACCCTGAACGTTAACAGGAGACGAAAAGCAGCGGTGAATGGAAGCATTGTCATTAATATCGACTACTGACACATAAGATGTGACGCTGTGTAGTCTGGTACAAGATTACTGACGTTTCGGAGGAACGAACCGCTTCCATATTCATGGTAGAAGAACAAGTCAGACAACTAACCAGCAAGAATCAATAGCAGTCAGAGTGGTACTACTTTAGATAATGTGATTCTTCTTGCCGGTAGCTTGGCTTATTCTTCGCCTCTGAAGATGGAGGCAGTAGGTTCCCCCGAAGTGCCCGAAAACTTCTACGAGATTTTCACTGCGCCCTTTGACTGTAATCATTTAGTAACTAGCACACCAGCGGATATCAGCATCACTACTGAATTCAGGGCACAAGACTTATTGAGACAACAGTTCGTATTCACTCCGGTTTGCTCTTGCCACTTACCGCTCCAGCAATGCAACATGTTCATATGTCACCAGGGACTGGTAAACAGTTCAGCGCGATCTCTGCTCTCATCCTACGTTTCATGCAGAATTTGTTAATTTTCTAATGATGAGATAATGATCTATGTCACTGTTTGCTGACAAGGTACCCTCAGATATGTTTACACACAGTCGGGACTGTCGGACAGCAGTACAATGGGTCTCAGTCTCACCAAACTCCTACGATAGGTTCACTTCAGGCAGCAGTACAGAGGAACTCAGTCTCGCCCCACTTCAGCAATAGGCTCACTTCACGCAGCAGTACAGAAGAACTCAGTCTCGCCCCACTTCTGCAATAGGTTCACTTCACGCAGCAGTACAATGGGTCTCAGTCTCACCCCACTCCGACAATAGGCTCACTTCATGCAGCAGTACAATGGATCTCAGTCTCCCCCACTCCTGCAATAGGTTCACTTCACGCAGCAGTATAATGAATCTCAGTCTCCCCCACTCCTGCAATAGGCTCACTTCACGCAGCAGTACAATGTATTTCAGTCTCGCCCCACATCGACCGTAGGCTCCCTTCATGCAGAAGTACAATGGATCTCAGTCTCCCCCACTCCTGCAATAGGCTCACTTCACGCAGCAGTACAATGTATTTCAGTCTCGCCCCACATCGACCGTAGGCTCCCTTCATGCAGAAGTACAATGGATCTCAGTCTCCCCCACTCCTGCAATAGGCTCACTTCACGCAGCAGCACAGAGGGACTCAGTCTCACCCCACTACTACAATAGGCTCACTTCACGCAGCAGTACAATGTATTTCAGTCTCGCCCCACTCCGACAGTAGGCTCACTTCATGTAGAAGTACAATGGATCTCAATCTCACCCCACTCCAAGCAAAGCAAATGCTGTAACGGTTCCTCAAGGTCAGAAAATACTAATAATTTACAGTTGAAAACTTAGACCGCTGGACATCCCTGCTTGTTATCACCTCACAAGTCATAGGGACGCACTTAATTAAAGGGGCAGGCACCCGTCGCGAAGGAAACTAGGATTGGCTTTTAGCGGATCGAGCTTATTGCTGCGACGTCTACCTGCGGGTACAAAGCTAAAAACAAAGAACGTTACCTGAGCGGACAGGCCAATACACAGGTTTAGACCCCAAAATTAACTTAAATAATTTCCTTTAAGGAATAATTCATTGTTGAGAAGCTGACAGTTTTAAGCACGATCATTGACCGCCCCAACAATGTCCAGAAGTTAATAATTTGTGCAGCTTTATCCCCAAACGTCTGACACGAATTCATGATGCAGTGTTTTGGCGTAGGAATAACGTAATACACAGGAGACATCAAATTACTGTCTCCGTTGTCGTCTGCTCTGCGCAGACAAGTGAAACTCTTGAGAATGATTTTGTTCGAGCAGACAACCCTCAGAACACAGGCCCAGCCCGGAATGAAGGTCACTGTGCAGCGCGACATTGGAAGAGAACTGATTTACCGTGAGCAGGGTTCCAGAAATTCGCTCGCCCGCTTGTCACTGGTGGCGAGTACTTTAGCCTCAGTCTAAATGTATTACGCATTTATAAGCTATCGGACAAGCCTCCTGGAGCCGGAGTAGCTCAGGTAGTACAGCGAGTAGGGTACTGCGTGGACACCAGGGGCTGCACTCCTGGCTGAAACAGATACTTCTATCTCCACCTCCAAGTCCAGACCGGATGTGGGGGCTCATCATGTCTCTTGTCCCCGAGGGATGAAGCAGCCACGGCATGAAGCTCACTACTCATCTAGTCCCGAGTTCGGGAATACGTGGAGCTATACATCCACTCCCCCATAAGTATCCACAGAGTGACGCTTATTGAGCGGAGGGCTAACTTTACCTTTTCACTTTTGTTTCACAAGTAGTGTCTTCTCATGATAAAGTTTAACTGAAGTCCTGTATCATTACTTGATTCCCCATGCATGCTATATGTCCCGCCAACTTTACTGTAATGATGTAAAAACCGTTACAAATTTAAATGTAAAATTATCCGTGTAACAGACCGTTGAGGCCCAGAGGGTTGTGAGACGTTGACAACCCTTCGGCCCTATTACTCCCGGGTAGAGCCCCCGGTATCCACTGTACAGGACCTTGGGTTGAGCTGGTCTGAACGCTGCTCCTGCCGAAAATCAAACCCCGATTCGTAGAACGCCCAGTCTGTAGCCCAGTTACTCTGCCTGTTGAAAGGTGTCTGCAAAATAAAGGCACACACTTTTCCAAAACCGTTCTTAGCTATCTAAACCAGCGTAGGAGCTTAGTGAAGTGAGCCAGTCGCGGGGCTCGATCCTGAATATTCGAAATGCGAAGTAAGACGGACGTCGTTAGGGTTCACATCGCCGTAAATCCAGAGACAAACACGGACACAGTTGAGCTGTCGACTGTCTCTCCATACGTAACAGAATTCTGCACAACTCGGAAGTTGCAGCAAGAGTTAATCATAGGTTGGCAGACCTGCAGGCTTACTGCTCAGCCGTCAAGGACCCCTAACGACCAGAGCGTAGATCCAATTAAAGGGGCGAAAAATAAAAAAGAAATTTTAATATATGCAATTATAATGTTTTGTACTGCTTATTCTAGGAAATTACTCATTCAGGTTTTTATTTAACTACAGCTCAGTCGATACAGTGACAAGGTTACCGAGGAACATGGATTTATTTCCTGTAAGAGGCAACAGTTTTTTCTTTTCAGCGCAGCTTTCAGACCGGCTCTGAAGCCCACCCAGCATCCTATCCAATGGATACAGGGGGTAAAGCGGTCAAAGGCTGAAGCTGACCACCCAGTATCCCAGAATTTACCTCGAGGGACTGAGGAGAAACAGGATTGCCAGTGTTCCGGCGAAGATTCGAACTGAACACCTCCCGAACACAAGTCTAGAGCGTTATTGCCGAGGTGAAGTACGCACGTAGCTGCCGGTTACGTTGTGACGAGGACGTAGTGCTAACAGTGTCGGACAGGTGGCAACTGTTGCCCTTCACAAATGGTACATTTCGAGCGAGATTTCCGTAAACTGTGTTAACGTAACACAAATCTTATTACACTCTTTGTTCTAATAGTGAGCCAGTCACTGGCCTCGCGATCTTCGCCCGCTCAAACACTGAGATCGTGGGTTCGAATCCCACTAAATGCTTGCGTTTATTCCGTGTTTGTGTTGTCCTGTGTACGTAGCAGTCTTGCGACGGGCTGATCCCCCGTTCAAGGAGTCCTACCGACTGTGAATAAGGTTTAGAAACTGAAAGAAGCGGCCTGGGCCCAAACTGGGCTGTAGAGCCATTAGCATTAATAGTTATTATTACTGTTTTCTGGGATGTGACGATATGTGGTCTGGTAGAGTTCTAACCACGTCTCTGAGAAACAGAATCCTACAGCTTCAGGGTATAAATTCTACCATAAGAAATGTGGAGATACGAAAGAAATTATTTTGTCCGAAATATTAAACTTGTGCATGTTGTATACAGTGACGGCCAAACGTCTAGCATCCTGAGATTCTTAAGGCGCGTCCACATATTTCGTGCTCGTGCTCGTGTGACTCGCAATGCTCGCGAGTAATGTGGACGATATGACAAGTCACGAGACAAGCAAATTTTTAATTTTTAATTTAAAAACTATAGCCAATAAATTAAAATACGACTACAGCCTATACACACTACGAGTAAATATACGGATCCTCACGCGCCGAAGCCTGGCGAGCAACTGAAATAGTGTGGACGAAGATTTACGAGCACAAGTAAAAGCCAGAC